>NW_019266538.1:24590-147727 GCF_002742605.1 Olea europaea var. sylvestris | reverse complement strand
TCAACGTATGATAAGGAACTGTATGCGGTGGTCCAGGCTTTGCGCTATTGGCGCCACTACTTGTTGCCCCAAGAATTTGTCCTTTATTCGGACCACGAAGCCCTCCGTTACCTCAACTCTCAGAAGAGATTAAGTTCTAGGCATGGACGTTGGGTTGAATATTTGCAGGCCTATTCATTTGTTTTAAAACACAAGAAGGGCGTGGAGAACCAAGCAGCTGACGCGTTAAGTCGTCGTGTTTTCCTTTTGTCGATCATGAGTGTCAAAGTCATTGGTTTTGAAAGGCTTAAGGAGGATTACGAGGCATGCCCAGATTTTAAGGATATCTTTCTCGATTTACAAGGAGGACAATCAAACAGCACAGGTGACTTTCGACTTGAGAAGGGTTATCTCTTTCGAACCAATAAATTGTGCATCCCTCGAACTTCAGTGCGAGATTTTATAGTGTGGGAAGTTCACGCGGGAGGGTTAGCCGGTCACTTTGGATGTGATAAGACCATAGAGAAAGTTGAACGTCAATTCGCCAATTCTATTGGCCTAGTTTAAAGAGAGATGTGGCTAAAATTGTTAGTACATGTAACACTTGTCAATTGGCCAAACAGAAGAAGCAGAACACAGGCCTATACACTCCTCTCCCCGTCCCCAATTGTCCTTGGCAAGACGTTAGTATGGATTTTGTGCTAGGACTGCCACGCACCCCAAAAAAGCATGATTCTATTTCGTGGTTGTCGATCGTTTCTCGAAAATGGCTCACTTTATCCCCTGTAGCAAAACATCGGATGCGTCCAAGGTTGCCATGTTATTCTTTAATGAGATCGGATGCGTCCGAGGTTGCCATGTTATTCTTTAATGAGATTGTCAAACTGTATGGGCTTCCCAAGACCATCGTGTCCGATAGGGACGTTCGCTTCACTAGCCATTTTTGGAGGACTTTGTGGCACAAGATGGGTACCAAATTGAAATTTTCTACAGCCTACCACCCTCAGACGGACGGTCAGACCGAAGTTGTTAATTGGAGTTTTGGTAACTTATTACGTTGTCTGGTCCGGGAGAACCTTCGAAATTGGGATTTAATCCTTCCTGTCGCTCAAATCGCATATAATAGCTCCGTAAATCGTTCATTAGGTATGAGTCCATTTGAAGCCGTTCACGGATACAAGCCTAGGAAACCATTAGATCTCATCCCTATGTCCCCACAGGCTAGAGTGTCAGTTTCAGCCGAAGCATTTGCACAACACCTTCGTGATTTGCACATTGAGATCAATAAACAACTTGAAGCTAGTAATGCAAATTATAAACTACAAGCTGATTTACATAAACGACATATTGAGTTTAATGTTGGGGATTACGTTATGGTTCGCATTAGGCCAGAGCGGCGTCTACATGGACCCGCCTCCAAATTGCAAGCTCGTAGTGCTGGTCCTTTTAAAATTTTAAAGCAAGTTGGTCCAAATGCATATATTGTTGACATTCCATCCCACATTGGTTACCACCATACTTTCAATGTTGAAGACCTTGTAGCTTATAAAGGCCATTTCATTCCCTCAGATGATCCCCTGTTACCTCCTTTTGTGGACCTTGATCCTAATTCTTTGGCCCCCTCTAACCCACTACCACCTCTCACAGCACACACAGATAAAATTGATACTATTTTAGATGAAGAAACTGTGTTCACTAGTGATGGAGAGGTTCAGCGCTTCCTTGTTCGTTGGGTTGGTCGACCAGATTCTGATTGTGCATGGATCTCCAGGGAAACACTACAGCTTTTGGATCCAGATTTGCTACAGCTTTATCGGAGTCAGCAGGATTTTCCTTGGTCCAGATCGCCTCCCGTCCATCCGAGGGGGGTTGATGAGGACACCAGGTTCAGACCGCCACTGACGCATTTTTACAGACGCCGGAAGACACTTGCCCAACCACTCAGCTTATGGTTGGGAGATTGACGAGAGTCTACGGTGTTATATCCACTCGACAGGGTCGAGTTTTCTCCCACCCCGGGAGAGTTGATGAGGACATCCTTTATAGTTGGACTTTTATTATTGTTTCAGTATTTTAGTTGGACTTTTATTTAAGTTTACGTATTTTAATTAGGACTTGAATAATGGGCTTGGCCCTATATTTCTAGGTTTTCATTATTTAAACCTATCATTGGTTTGTAATTTCTTAGTTGATGAATTGATTAAGAATTATAAAGTTGGCTTGGCCGTTTTCTCTCCTCCTCCTCGTTTCTGTCTTCTTCTTCTCTTCTCCTCCCCTTCCCTTCTTGCTATTTACTAATTCAGTAATCTCCCTACATCACAAATTAGAGAAAATGAATTGTGTTATTCCTCTGAATGGTTGTTTCTGAATAGATTTCAGATTCAAAATAAGACTTGAGCTATGGATGGAAGAGGTTATTTAAATGAGGGAGAAGTGTGTTTTCTTTTTAACCCACTAATCAACTTATACACAAAGCATGAAGGTTCGCTGATCATGGTCAAGGCCCTCAAGGGCAGTGGATCGGAGAAGGAAAACATGAAAGACAAGATAGCTCGGACTTGGACGAAGAGGCTGAAAGAAATAAATCGATCTACAAGTCATGCTAAGCAATAATTAAATGAAGAATTAACTTAGAAACTACACAACAAATAAATGTGTGCTCAATAGCTGATGATAAAGGTATGATGAACAAAATAAGAAAAGTATATACCTCTTTGCCAATTTTCCCACTTATGGTCCCACCTTTAATTGAAGATATAAGCTCAACCAGTTCGTGTGAGTTAAGTTGAATCTCATTAATAGACAACTTCTCATTTTTCATATAGGCAGCAATATCTCCCATTATCCAATTGGCAGCCAGCTTTACATCAGCACCTTCTGCTATAGCTGAATCAAAAAAATCCGCAACCTGGGACAATCGTTGTGAGCGTAGAAACAATCAGTATCAATGGTATGTGAAGTGCTAGATATAATAGTATAAATAATGCATTGGTAGCATAGATATGTTGACGATTAAAAGGCAAGGCAAACTCAATTATAACATGTAAAGTGTAGAACTTCCCGATATTAATAGTGCCAACATAGAGTTGGAACCAAAATACACGTTAAGGACCAACAGGACTTACATTGATGTCATTGGTAAGAAAGAGAACATCCTGCATGTTTAGACCCATTCCTTCATATCTTCGACGCTTCATTTCTGGAAGTTCAGGTAAGGAACAACGGATCCCATCAACGTATTCCTCAGTCAGTGTAACTCCTGGAAGATCAGGCTCTGGGAAGTAGCGATAATCAGCAAGTCCTTCCTTCTTCCTCATCGTAACTGTTTTCTAAAAGTAGAACAAACATGTTGCTTAGTAGTTAATATAGACATTCTTTGCCTAAGTTTTCCTTTTATCATGATAAAAAAAAGAAATATAACCTGAGCTCCTTCTTCCCAGAGACGGGTTTCTTGTACAATTTGATCAGCCTGACCTTGACTATGAAGAAGCGCCTGTCTTGATATCTCAAAATCGATAGCCCTACTCACTGATGAAAATGAGTTCAAGTTCTTTATTTCTACCTGTTGGTGCAAGTTTGAACAACTGAATAACGTAGAATTTTATTTTATAAGCTTTGACAATACATATATCAGCATCTTAGAAACACTATAAATCTATATAAAATAAAAAAATAATTAATAGCAAAGCATATATAGTCCAAACTATGTACAATTTATTGAAAGGCCAAGCGATTAACCAAAGACTGTAGTTCACTTGGGATACACAGGATCAGCATTCAACTAAACTATCATATCACTTGCTACTGCTTTACAACTCATCAAGCTGAGGGCTAGTATTGAACTATTGCTGTTGCAAGTAAATTCATAGAGACCACGTGAGACATACTATGAGAAACTACTCTCATCCTAAACAGGACATCATATTTCAGGGATCTTGGTTAATGTTTAGATGTCAATTTAGGGCTTGCCATTACAAGTTTGCAGAAAGAGAAGGTTCAATTCTTTACATAAGTTCATATGGTTCTAATGTTTTATTCAATGGCGGCCTTAACTATAGACGGGATAGGCGACCGCCTAAGACCCCATTTTGGTGAGAGCCCCAAATTATATAAGGTTAATCGATTAAAGAAAAACGAAAATTATATTTATGAAATTCTTTAAAATAGAATTATCAATATGCAAACTCAAGAAATTAATAAAAATTAAAATACAAAAATCTTTAGAAGAAACATATAAGTGGCATAAAACTTATCACTTATCTATAAGTAATTTGGCCATTTATCTTCCAAATACCTAATTTATTTTCTTAACCAAATAAAAATGTCTCTTCGTTTCTTCAAATTTCTTGTCCAACAGTAACCCACCATATTTTTTTTTTCAACCCATCAAAAAATGAATTATGTCTTATTGAATTAAAATTTTGAAGATTCAATTTAACAAATTGGTCTGGTATCATTGCAATTATTACAGCCTTACAGGTTTTTCAATTTCTCATTTATCTTCAAAACATATACTGCAAAGTTTATAGACTGTTATTATTATTGTTTTGCTTTAATCTCGTGATAATAGCCTTTTTAGATGCTTGTTAAATGTACTTTGAATTTAATAATTCTTTATCCATGTTCATACTTCTTATTTGTAAGTCAATTTAATATGAATTAATATAAATTAGAAACTCATTTGCATTTAATCGTCATTTTCATTATTTTGTTATACAATCTCTAGCAGTCAACATTCTCCGATTTTGCATATAAATCACTAAATACATATTCAATTTTGTTTTAAATAGTTGCAAATAGAAAATGATCAAAGAAACAAACAGACCCTTTTACCATCGTATTATAATTCTGTATGCCAAACTTCACTTATAATTTGCAGTGCATGTTCAATTTTGACATTTTGTTATTTTCCTCTTCAAATTTTGGGGTTTAGCTGTCCGTATTAAATTCTTCACGATTATATTAGAATTCTCTATAAGAAGGCTCAAGTAAGAATACAATGATTTTTCTTCAACAGGCCCCGTACTTAAAGTTGGCATCAGGCCCCCAAAATATCAGGACCGGCCTTGATTTTATTCAACTATAATTCAGTTGAAAAGTATTTGAAATCTTTAATATATTTCCTAATCACTATAAGCTCTGTAAACTAATTTTACTATAGAAGTAAGTATCCTCATTTAGTTTCATATATTATTCTCTGGTTCAAAGAAACAAGTTATTGTGAAAGAGCAATTATTTACCTTTGTACCAAACTCTAGCTGCCCGATTGGACGAATGGAGATATTGACATCACAACGAAGTGATCCTTCTTGCATATTTCCGTTACTTACTCCCAAATATCTAACTAACCTCTGCAATTCTGCAGCATATTCTGCAGCTTCAATACCAGTTCTCATATCAGGTTCAGAAACAATCTCAAGCAAAGGCACTCCTGCCCTATTCAAATCAACCTACATGCCATTAAAGATACTTTATAATAAAAACTAAAATCTTTAGTGGCTTGAGACGAATGCAGTAGTCTTATGATGGAAGAAGCGAGAATTTCACATACGTGTAGATTTCGACTACCAAGAAATATGAAATTCAGTAAGCTTGTATTATAAACCTTGGGAAAAATAAATGCCATAATTAATATCTCAAGTTCATAAAATCATTCCATATTATAAACTGATTCCTCAACGGGAGGCTGGGATTGGAGAATTAGAGAGAAAAAATTACGAATGCAAAAAAAGAGTCTTGAAGAGTGAAGACTTGCCTGAGAAAAACTACCATTGCCGGTATGAAGCAGCTTCCCAGCATCTTCTTCCATATGAACTCTGGTAATTCCAAACTTTCTATGTCCACCGCCAAACTCAAGAGGAATATCAACATCTAGGTAACCACCAGTTGCAATTGGGATATCGAACTGCGATATCTGGTACCCTTTGGGAAGGTCTGGATAAAAGTACTGCTTCCTATCGAACTTTGAACTCAGAGAAAGATTACAGTTAAGTGCAAGACCAACTTTAACGGCAGACTCTATGACCTTTGTGCTCAGAACAGGTAGTGCCCCGGGCAAGCCCATGCACACGGGGCAAATACTAGTGTTTGGTTGGGCCCCATAATTGTATGGACAGCTACAAAAGGCCTTGGTTAGAGTGGAAAGCTGCACATGAGTTTCTATGCCTATGATTGCCTCAAAGTTTTTAAAAATGTCATCATGCTTTCTAGATTGGGTTTGGGTTGATACTTTCAGCTGATGCTGTGATTTTTCTTGTGTTTCAGTTTGCCCTCGTATGCTTTTCATTGTACAATAAAGCATACCATTTTTTCTAGAAAGAAATGAAGATGGGTACATCAGAAAAGAATGGGTATGTAACCCTCTAAAGAATGTTAAAGCCATCTCACAGATTCTTCAACTCTGATCCACACTGAATGTCAAGCGTCAAAACAATCTTCAAAAAAGAAAAAAAAAATTGTTAAAATAATACCAGCGCCCATTAAGTAGACAATTGTCAAGGAATATATAACTTTAAAATAAACTTATTTTCGAGAAGGACACACACAGAGGCTGAGATTAGCTGACCCCATACCAGAATGGGATGGGGCTTAGTTGAGTTGAGTTTATTGCACAAATATGACAACAAATAATTAAGCAAAAATCCTTCAATATACGTAAAACCAACTTTTCTCGCACTAATTACCACTCCATGTAATCCCATTTAAATTACAATTCTACCATATGGCCCTCAAATTCCAGTTCTTAGAGGCATCTCAGTCTTCTTGTAAGAAAATCCATGTAATAATAACCCCTTCCCCCATCCTCTCAGGGTTCTCGAGCAGCTCTCTCTCTCCCTCCCTCCCTCCCTCTCACCACCATTTCTTAAATGGGCTTAGAACACCCTCATATCTCCCCTCCGCAGAACAATCTCTTTCTTACACTAGTACTCGTCCACCGTCAATAAGCAGCACCATCTTCTCAAGATCACGCTTCGGCTGCTGGCACTTCAGCACCACTACTTCACCAATCAAGCCCAGTCTAGCTTCTTACATTTCTCTCACTTCATTTAAGATGGAATAGAATATAGGATTCACCTACAAATACCTGTTCACGGTATTCTGATTATATTTTCATCACACATTTGACTCGGACAAAACTTTTTTTTTTTTTAACAATTAATTGCTGGCACGTGCACAATTATATATTACAAAACACATTTATACAGTAAGTTTCTTAATACCTAGAAGGCAATTCTCTAGAGAAGTATTAAATGAGATAGTTTAGAGCAATCAAATTGAATTATACAGAAATAGAACACAATCAAATACTGACGAGTGCATAAAGTTGGTAATTTTAAACTAAAACAGGATATAAAATTCAAAACTGAGAAAGGATTATGTTGAAACAGCATTATTACAAACAAGAATCAATCAAAATGAAGAACAGTACAAAAAGAATGCAGCTTTAAACTAAAAGAACTGAGCTACAAAAATTCAAACCCAGAAAGCAAGTTGGTGAAAAAAGCATTTAATTCAATATGAAGAACAGTACACGAATTAAACAAAAAACGGAGAATAAAAGCCATAAGCATTCAAAGCCCAGAAGGCATTTTTTTTTTTTAAGGAAAAAGAACTTGCAGATAAACGAAATTCATCCAAAATAACGGAATACAAAAAGTTGGCAACTTTGAACAAAAATTGATGAGAAAAGGTACGAGTTTTGAATACCCGGAAAGTAATTTTGTAATCAAGAGTATGAAGAACCAATGGATGCCATAGGTGGGACACTGGTACAGCGCGAGGCAGAGATAAACCTTGAAATTTGCTTGGTGTATATTTATATTTTTAAGATGTATATTTAACAAATTTATATTTACCTTAAAAAGAGTTTTATTTATTTTATTTTTTTCTTTCTTCTACTACATTTTATTATTATTATTTTTTATCTCACTTCAATTATTTATTAATTTGTTGGTGCTGTTCAAGGTATGATATTTGACAAATTACCCCAATAAATATTATAATTATTATGAATAGCACTTCCCCGCAAAAGGGGAGAGATTCTACCGTTAAAGAAAGCTAGCAAATCGATAACTTGAAGTCGATTCGGACCCTCCTAAGGAGGAAAGCTAGTCCTTTCCCCTACTAATTATTTTATTAGCTTTAAGATTTTGTGATTTGATAAAAAACTGGATCTATCTCAATTTGATCTATAATGAGATTTTAGGTTGGAGAGAGTTTGTGACATGGACGCCCAGTCCAACTTGATCGGTAGCCCACCTAAGAGATTGTTCCTTGATTGGCAAGAGGAGCACGAATAGCCTTCAAGTATGATTCCATGTTAAACTCATGTCCCATGTAATGCAAATAAAAAGGTCTAAAATTGAGCCAAGGGCACAACGCGTTATACTATGGTTGCGATTACTGCTTGTTAAAATCGCTATGGATTTAAACTATTTTTTTTTAAATATTTTTAAAGTAGAATCCCGCGACTTAAATAAATATCATATCCCAAAAGCTTACAAAAGATTCACTTGAATTCCTAGATTTTTGTTATTCAACAAGCCAGTGATAATTATTATCTTAAAGGATTCTAAGTTTTTGTTCTTCAACAAGCCATTGATGATATCATGTAAAAGGTAAAATCACGCATTTCTTGGATACCAAGTTTAAAATCTCGTCTTTCGAATATGGAATGATGATCAACATAAAGAGGTTTAATCCACTAAATTAGTATTTTTTTCTTGAACTTAGTTCTTGACTCCATCACTAGTTTGAAATAATGCTCTTAGCCCCTATTTGTCATTCTTTACTTTACATTCTTTCATATTATTATTTCTACAGCATTCATTTTTAACCACATATTCTTCATTAAAACAATGTTACATGCAAATAAAAAAACATTCATTTTTAACTACATATTCTCCATCAGTCACTATTTCATAATACGTTTCTTCAAATTAATGGGGCTCAAATGTGGCCTTAATAAGCTTGATCTAACAACTACATGGCACGTAGAATAAGAATTAAAAAAAAATTATATAAAGGTTATTAAAACAATATTGACACAAATAAGATTATATTTGACAAAATAGTTTTTGCACTTAAATTCTTGTCTCTTGGATTACAAAATAAGAACAAAAAACACAGAAATGAGGAATATAAAATCTCATAAATGCAGCTGAAATTGGACAGACCAAAAAACAAAAACCTACAAGTGCATGTATTACAAGATTGTACATAGAGTTGTTGAAATGCTTCCAATGCTCAGTGCTATCTCAAATGCTCTCAGTGCAGCCTTCCATTTATTCTGCAAAATTTGGGAACCAAATATAGATTAGTGAGTTCTTTTCGTGTCGAATTGTATAGACGAGGTATAGATACAGTACGTGAAAAGAGACGTTTAAAATTCACTCTTTGATAGTTCAAATTGTTAAATGAGTTGAATTCAATGTGATATATAAGTATTCAAAGATATTGAGTTACAAGTTAATTTTGATTGAGAAATGGATGCAACATGCACGTGAATAAATAAAATTTAAAGTCTTAGATGGAGTGACGAAAAAAATATTTGATCATTTATAATGGATGAGAAGTTGATAAAAAGAGATCACTCACAATTTTTGCTGCTTGGACAGCATTTGGTGTGTGAAGAGGACTTGTAGGATGCCCAACATTAATATGAATATGAGTTGGTGTTTGTGGAACCATGAACTGACTTGTTGAATGCCAAGTGGTTTGCTGCAACAAGCATAAAACATGACAATATGAAAGCAAAATAAAGCGACCTCAATTACATTTGAAGACAAATTTTGAATAAATAAATTTATTTTTTGTTTAACGAACTTAAATTTGTAGAGGTAAGCGGTTAAAAACACAGTATCAGAGCATACATAGGTTCCAAGAAAATTGTGCACGAATTTGGCGTGTACGTGACTAAAATGGAACATTACTGCAAATTGAGTGATGAACAATGTTTTTACCCTCATGTTAATAACAGTAAAAAAAATAATAATTAAAGATTATGAACGGTTTTAGTTAGTTATCGTTAAAAACATAATAATTTAAGAATTTAGCATGTGTTTGGCCTTCATTTTTCAAAAACTTATTTTCCACCACACACTCCCATAAAATAATTTTACTTGTAAGGCCAAAACTTTTTCTTATTTTTTAACCATAAATTCTCCAACAAAAAATATTCTAAAATGCATTTTGGTCCAAAAGTGGGACTCAAACGGGTGGCTTAACCCCAAAGCAAGTTTAATCTATAAATTTGAGCCAACTTTGTATAGACAATCAAAATGAGAATCTATTTAAAGAAATTTTGGAAGTGTTAGCACCAATACTGCCACATCCAGGGACGGACCCAAAATCATGGTTCAGTGGAGGTGAGATTGAAAATAGGCCAAAATAAATTGTGAAAGAAACAAAAAAATAAAAATAAAAATAAAAATCTGAAAATTTAAATTAAAAAAAAAAATCAATTGAAGGTTTTAGAAAATTCAATGAAGGCTACCAACCCCGCTTGGTCCTTAATGGGTCCGCCCTTGGCATTACACTAGTGTACAACGAAAAATGAGATTAATCTATTTATAAAATTATACGTATTCGAGTTTGATAACACTTGGGTGGTAGCACCATAAAGGCTTAAATGGGTGGCTAAAACTAGAAAAATCAAAAGACATTCACGATTAGGGATGATAATTTTCATTTTTCTCAATTTCTGTGGTGACATTTACTTATTAATTTTCTTGATGTAAAAAATATTGTTATTCTAATACAAAAATTTTAAAATAAATATTCTACAGTTTTCATTAAGGGTAATTGGCGTAATACGCCCTTACCTTTAAGGTTTATTGTGGAAAACGTCATCACCTTTCATTTTTTGGCATTTTACCCTTATTTTCACCTTTCTTTGCGGAAAACGTCATTTTTACCATTTTTTAAAGTAAAATGACCAAAATACCCTCATATTTAAATATAACCCAAAAATAAAGAAAAGAAAAATAAATAAAAAATTAAAAAAAATTACAATCTTACTCCTAAATATTTTAAAAAGTGCAAGTGAGTCCAAATAATTATTAAAAGGCCTAATAGCACAAAACGTTCCTACATTTGGTCTATAGTGTGAAAAACATCCCTAAGTTTTAAATTGGTGAAAGGGATGTTTTCCGCAATGAAACGTGGAAATATGGATGAAAGTGCAATAAAATTGAAAAGTTGAGACGTTTTTCTGCAAAGTATCAAACGTAAGGATGTTATTTGCTATTAGGCATTACTAAAATATTAAAAATAATAAAAACTCTCTCTCTCTCTCTCTCTCTCCCCCTCTCCCTCTCTTCTCTTCTTCCCCAAATGGGCCAACCACCTTAGAAGTCAAAAAACTCTAGCAAACCACCATCCAAACTGTTGGACTACCATACCACCGAAAAGCCCTCACTTCCTTCTTCACATACTACCCATCATCCAATCTTGAAACCTTCATGCCAATAGATTTGTTAGGAATTGCAAGCCAAAATACCTAACTCGCGAATGTATATACTGGAGGCATCACCTATTTCGAAGAGACCCATGCCATTTCCAACACACCAATTGACTATACTCACTAGAGCGCCTCTTCATGGTCTAAAAATATCACAGATGGTTTAGCGATATGGAAGTTCGACGATTTGGGTGATGGTTAGTCGAAGTTTTTTCACTTCTAATGCGGCAGTGCCATTTAGAGAAGAAGAGAAGATAGATGTATTTTTTTTTAATATTTTAATAAGTCATAATAGCAAAAAAATCCCTACATTTGACATTTCTTGTGGAAAATGTCCCTATGTTTCAATTTTTTTGCTTTTTCATCCTTATTTTCACATTTCATTGCGGAAAACGTCTATTTCACCAATTTGAAACGTAAGGACATTTTTCACACTATAAACCAAATGTAGGGACTTTTTGTACTATCAGGCCTTTTAATAATTATTTGAACTTACTTGCACCTTTTAAAACATTTAGGAGTAAGATTGTAATTTATTCATTATTTTTCTTTTCTTTTTTTTGGGTTTTACTTAAATGGAAGGGAATTTTAGTCATTTTACATTAAAAAATGGTGAAAATGACTTTTTCCACAAAGAAATGTGGAAATAAGGGCAAAAATGCCAAAAAAATGAAAAGTGGGGACATTTTCCTCAATAAACCTTAAAAGCAGGGACGTTTTGTGCCAATTATCCTTTTTATTAATTGCTAGAACAAATGAATGTTTTAGTTGACTTTCAACGGCGGATGAAGACATTTTGAGTGAGGGAGTACAATTAAACTTAAAAAAAATAAAAAATTGTGAAGATTTCTACTTTCAAAAACTTGCATGGATTATGACTTTTTTGGATGTAAATTTCGAAAATTTTTGATGTCATATCCTATGTAAAATTTCTTAATAAAATGATGTAAATTATATTGAGAAATTTGTCGTACAAAAATATTAAGAAGGCGTCTATTTCTCATTTTTGTAAAAATGAGAATGAAAAATATCGCCGTTATGGACCTCACAGAAGAGATAGAAATTCAAATTTGGTGGTTTGATGTGATGGATAACAGCCATATTTTTTATTTTAATGGAGAAAGAATGAAAAATAAATGGCGGCTAAATATTATTGAAATAATTGAAATTTCTTAAAGAAAAGACAAGTTAGTTGTCTCTTTTAAGACGTATGTTTGACGTACCTTTAATTAATTTCGATATCCGTTTAAATAATTCGATATGTCTATGATGCAGATCTCGAAATGAGCTTCTAGATGGGGTAGGCGATTGGTAGAATCGGCTAGCATATGATCGTCGAAAAATTTGTAAAGTTAGCATTTGTCAAAATTCTCAAAATACTAGTTTGGAACAGCTACTTTGACGACCTGTATATTTGCTACAATTTATTGTTCCGCGTGTCATTAACGATGTGAAAAATTATGCTATGAGTACTTTGAAATGATATTAAAATTACAATATTTCGACTTTGTTTTACATCCTGCAATAATCCCAAAAAAAAAAAAAAAGCCCAAAAAATTGAGATCATGTGATCGTCCTTGTGTCCGTCAGTGGTTGACTTTGACCCATTCAGGTCTAGTATTCTTATATATAGTTGGAACTTTTCATTTCTTCAAAAAAAAAAAAAAAAAAAAAATAATAATAATAAAATAAAAAAAAAAATAAAAAACTTATGGGACTCTCAATACTTATTCAATCTGTTGTTATAATATATATATTTTTTAAATAAAAGTTTCCTTTTTAATTTCTTAGTGACATTGAAATTAATGCATAAATAGACAAGAAAGTGTCAGATAATTTAAATGACATAAGATATTATCTATTAACGTAACCATGCCACAAAGCTATTTGTAAATTTGAAATAGGGAAAATTGCAATCGAGGTACCAAACTTTTCGTTTATTAGTAGACTTTACCCAAACCTTTAATTTTTGCCAACCACAATCCCAAACCTTTCAAAAATGTGCACCGAATGTTCAAATGAATGGAAACCATCCGTTTGACCGTTAGTTGACTAGAAAAGTCAGAATTTGACCAATTTGGACCAAATTGAAAAGGGAAAAGTGGTATTTTACATTTTTTCTTAATATTAATAATTAAAATAATTAATAATAACAATAGAAAAGTAAAAACAAAATAAAAAAAAATAAAAAAAAGAAAGAAAGGGAATACTGTTCATCTTCACCTTCACCCCAACCTACCCCACCCCACCCCCCCCCACCCCACCCCCTTACTCAAGTAAAATGCTGATTCTGCAGAGGAAATAACAGGTTCCTATGGATATTGTTATTGCTGAAGTTGGGATTGTATGTGTAGTAGTGAGACGTGCCAGTTTGTGGCTCTCCGTCGGCCTCTCTTCGATGGAAACTCTGGTGGCAATCACAAGCAGCACATCTTAAGGCTTCTGGGGTGCCCTCTTCTCCATTGGGCGTGAATTCTCCACATCCATCTAAAACATGACCTACTACACTTGCAGCATGATTCTTTAGGCATTCATTATATCTAATAGTATTAGTAGGGTTGGAAGATGTTGCTGGTGGATCATGTGGCTGTGGGGGTGGATCTATCCTTGAATTTGAAGCACCACCAGTTGTTCCGCTGGCCACTCTGGTCGGATCTGGATTTGGATCTGAGATCGATGAGATGGGATGGGATGGGGCGGGGTGGGGTGAAGGTGAAGATGAAGATGAACAGTATTCCCTTTCTTTTTTTATTTTTATTTTTATTTATTTTGTTTTTACTTTTCTATTGTTATTATTAATTATTTTAATTATTAATATTAAGAAAAAATGCAAAGTACCACTTTGCCCTTTCCAATTTGGTCCAAATTGGTCAAAATTTGACTTTTCTAGTCAACTAACTGTCAAACGGATGGTTTCCATCCAATTGAACCTCCGGTGCATATTTTTGAAATGTTTGGACTGTGGATGGCACAAACTAAAGGTTTGGGCAAAGTCTGCTAATAAACGAAATGTTTGATACCTCGACTGCAATTTTCCCTTTGTAATATGATGAATTCAATATGTATTTGTATAGACTCTCTCATAATTAACTTTTAAATATCTTTGAACGATTATGACTCTTAAAATATAACTATTAATTTAAACGAAAGTTATTTTTAACAATCAACTAATATACATAATGTATCATACATTTTGACTTAGCATCAACCCATATAAAAAAGAAAAAAAACAATGTTTGGTGACAATGTCAATAAACTTGGAACAAGTTGGCTATTAATATCTAGTTGACAAAGTAATGTACTTGATTTACAAGTCAATGGCTCGACAACCAACCATTTACCAACTAATCTCTAGTTAGAGTCCGAATTATTTTCAAGAGATTCTTTATTTTTAAAGAAAATATTCTATTATTCGAAGATCATTTATATATTTAGAGAGTTAAATTTTGAAATTTTCCAACAAACTCTTTATATTTAATATTTAATTTTACCACTTTAAAAAATTATTTATTATTTTTCTCTATATTTTATTTTAACAAACTTTTCAAAGATTATATTATATTTTTCTACATTAAAACTTGAAACACTTTGAATGCATTTAATTATAGAGAGCGAGTTTGACTCTAAATTAAAATATTAATTTAAAGAGTTTTTTGGAGCATGATTTTAAGAGTTGACAATTTAAAATAGTTGACTCATTAAAATAGAGGGTGTTTCATATTTAAATAGTCTTTTGGATAAGAAATTCTCTATTTTTAAAGAATATATTCTATCGATTGGATAGCATCTATAAATATAGAGAGTTAAAATTTTGAATTATTTCAAGAAACTCTTTATATTTAACACTTAATTTTACTATTCCAAAAAAATATTTATTATTTTTCTCTATCTTTTTATTTTAACTAGATTTTCTCTAGATTATTTTATTATTTCCCTACATTTAAACTAAAATGTTAATTTAAAGAGTCTCTTAAAATATGATTTTAGGGTTAATTCTTTAAAATAGAGAGTATCTCATACTTAAAAAGTCTTCTGAAAATGTTCTTATATGTGCATATCTTGTTGTTTGACATTGGTCGGACTTTATCAAGGTTGACACTCTAGATTCATAGATCGTCTGCTCTTGTATTGCCTCTATATGGTAGTTGAAATTTCGCATCTTCTTATTACTCCATTTGAGATCAGCAATCAGGGCTGATTCCCAATGAGGTGGTTGCTAATAGGTGTGCTGAGAAAGTTGTAGTAAAGAATGAATAGATGTAGGTGTATGCATTAGAACATTTTTCTATCTCGAGTGCAGGAATGAGATGTGAAGTGATCTCATGGAATTCAAGTACAAGTAAGTTAGCTAGCAATCTAAGAGGCAATAAAAAGGATAAAAACTTGGTTTAGCCTCTCTTTGGTTTGAAGTAAAATCTAGGTCATATTCAATAATTAATATTAACAATACATCTATTTGATTTCATAACTTTTCAATCACACATTTCATCAACTTTTATCAAAATCTACTAGAAATTTCTTTCAAACAAGAGCTTAGTGTCCATATTCATTTATTTGCAAACTTAAATCCAATTCAATTGCATCCAGTTTCAGTTATAATTCTATGTTATGAATTTAAATATAGTTATAAAATTCAAAATCAAATTGCTCAAATTTCAAATCCAAGAACATAATGATCAAATTAAATTAGAATCCAGTAACTAAACAATTGAACTATTTTTATACAGATAATGGACAATATTTAACAATTAGATTATATTTAGCAAGTAGACAATATAACTACCAAGTAGCAACAATACAAAAATGAGTTAAGGGTCCGTTTGATTGCAAAGATGGAAATTGGGTGGAAAGAAAACGAATTTCAGGAAATTGAATTGTCTAGAAATTATTTTTCTGGGAATTGTCAAATTATTGTGTTCCAGTTTTTGTTCTTCGACAAGCCATTGATGATATAATGTAAAAGGTAAAATCACACATTTCTTGGATACCAAGTTTAAAATCTCTCGTCTTTCGAATATGAAATGATAATCAACATAAAGAGGTTTAATCCACTAAATTAGTATTTTTTCTTGAACTTAGTTCTTGACTCCATCGCTAGTTTGAAATAATGCTCTTAGCCCCTGTTTGTCATCTTTTACTTTACATTCTTTCATATTATTTTTTCTACAGTACTCATTTTTAATCATATATTCTCCATTAAAATAATATCACACGCAAATAAAAAAAAATTTCTTCTTTTTTTAACTACATATTTTATATCAATCACTATTCCATAACACGTTTCTTCAAATTAATGGGGCTCAAACATGGCCTTAATAAGGTTGATCTAACAATTACATGGCACATAGAATAAGAATTTCAAAAAAAAAAAAATTTATATAAATTAAGGTTATTAAAACAATATTGACACAAATAAGATTATATTTGACAAAATAGTTTTTACACTTAAATTTTTGTCTCCTGGATTACAAAATAAAAACAAAAAACACAGAAATGAGGAATATAAAATCTCATAAATGCAGCTGAAATTGGACAGACCAAAAAACAAAAACCTACAAGTGCATGTATTACAAGATTGTACATAGAGTTGTTGAAATGCTTCCAATGCTCAGTGCTATCTCAAATGCTCTCAGTGCAGCCTTCCATTTATTCTGCAAAATTTGGGAACCAAATATAGATTAGTGAGTTCTTTTCGTGTCGAATTGTATAGACGAGGTATAGATACTGTACGTGAAAAGAGACGTTTAAAATTCACTCTTTGATAGTTCAAATTGTTAAATGAGTTGAATTCAATGTGATATATAAGTATTCAAAGATATTGAGTTACAGTTAATTTTGATTGAGAAATGGATGCAACATGCACGTGAATAAATAAAATTTAAAGTCTTAGATGGAGTGACGAAAAAAATATTTGATCGTTTATAATGGATGAGAAGTTGATAAAAAGAGATCACTCACAATTTTTGCTGCTTGGACAGCATTTGGTGTGTGAAGAGGACTTGTAGGATGCCCAACATTAATATGAATATGAGTTGGTGTTTGTGGAACCATGAACTGACTTGTTGAATGCCAAGTGGTTTGCTGCAACAAGCATAAAACATGACAATATGAAAGCAAAATAAAGCGACCTCAATTACATTTGAAGACAAATTTTGAATAAATAAATTTATATTTTGTTTAACGAACTTAAATTTGTAGAGCTAAGCGGTTAAAAACACTGTATCAGAGCATACATAAGTTCCAAGAAAATTGTGCACGAATTTGGCGTGTACGTGACTCAAATGGAACATTACTGCAAATTGAGTGATGAACAATATTTTTACCCTCATGTTGATTTCGATATAATCTACGTATAGTAAAAAACTCGAGATCTTGCTCTCGAAGCCCCATGTCTCAGATTCTATTTACTAGGAGATAATGGAATATTCATCTCTATCCATATCCGAATATGAATTGAGTTCAAATAAGACATTGTACTCTTATCACACGAGACCTTCAAAATAAATAAAAACTTTTACAAACTCTTTAGATGCGCTTAATTTACCAATCAAACACGGCCTCTTAGTCAATTATGTATCTTGATACGAATTCTATGACAACTTTGACCCCAACACATTATGCATTGTTCTCTATAAACTTTATTAGCTGCAATAATTTATTGAAAATAAGATTTAAAAGAAGAGAAGTCCAAACTGCTTAAATACTAAGTGAAAAATATGTTTGTTTTTTACATTACCTGATTCTGGTTTGCCTTTCCTTTAATAGCTGAATTTTTCTTCATTTCTAACAAAGTGAAGGTATCCAAGAATTGTTGGCGACCATTGTGGTAGTGCTTACTCTTATTAGACCGGTAACAATAAATACACAAAGAATACGAGTCTGAACTCTCAAAACACTCGATGCACGAAAAAAAGGTCCCTGGTATAAGAATCCCACAACAGTTACAAAGAGGCCTTCCACTTTTAACTATGTAGAATAGTGTCAAAACCTCCCAAAAATCAAGACTGCCATTTCCATCCCGGTCGAGCTCCCTGAACAAATACGGATTGTTGAAGCGCGTGTAACCTATTGAAGACATAATTTAAATAAATAAGTTCGTCCCATTTGGTTAATATCATACTAGAGTAGATAAAAGAATTGTGTTCAAACAATTGTGCACGTGTTAAAACTTTGATAGAAAATATGAATCTAAATTTCTTTTGAAGGGGTGTTTTCAACCTTGCTGAGTCATGAATGCCAAGAACTCGGCCAGGCTCACCCGTCCATCTCCATCAGTGTCCAGTGCTTTGAAGAAATCATATGCCAATGTCTTAACTTGTGGCGAGCCAGCTCTGTAATGAGCATCAGCAATTGCACGCAGTCTATCCATTTCTTGGTCTAAAAATTTGAGAAGAATGAAAAAAGTTTGTGGATTATAAGGTTTACTAAACTGAATTTGATTGCTATCTATGGAGTCTTGGACAGAACCTTGATCATGCAATAATATGAGGATAGTATCATATTACAGATAAGTTGACTTAATTTTTTTTGCCACCTTGAGATGAGGAGAAATAACGTGACCCTAGTTGGCAGCAAGTTCCTTCCATTTTCATTGTATTTATTTTAGTCAAGTTGCATTTTTTTGTGTAGTTTTTACATGAAGTGGTCAAGCTGAACACATAGGTGACGAAATTCTTGTGTTCAAGTATTATCAAGGAAGCTTCCAGACCATATTGGACATGGATTGAGAATGAGAATTGACTCTATTATTATCTCTAATCTTCCATTGTTCCTCAATAGATAAGTGGTTGAGCGATCGATTGTTTACCAATTGATTGAAGGTTTAAATCCTACTTGGAGAGATCTAGTTGATTCAGAATAGAACGGTGCGCCTTCATTACTCTTCAAATATAAATCGGTGTCCTAAAGAAATAAGTGGAAGAATGGAGTTGATGATACATGAAAAGAAGCTAATTACGGGATTATTGAGAACACACAATTAGAGTCGCTCAAGCATTAGGGGAGTTAGTTGGTCGCCAAAGACCTCCAATTTATCTAAGGTCCCCAATTTTCAAAATTTATATGTTTTTGCCTTTGTTTTTCGTATGGAAAAAAGCCTTTTTATAATTAATAACAGTAAAAAAAAAATATTAAAGTTTATGAACAGTTTTAGTTAATTATCTTTAAAACATAATAATTTAAAAATTTAGCATGTGTTTGCCCTCCATTTTTCCAAAATTTAGGGTGCGTTCCCTTTGTCGTTTTCGGGCCATTTTACATTTTCTAAAAAACGAAAAACGCATTTGGCAAGCTATTTTCGAAAACGCATTTTTGTAAACAAGAGAAAATTTTTCAAAGAAAACACAAAACGGATTTTTGGCATTTTGAGTGTTTTCAGTGCAAATGGCCCAAAACATGAAAAACATCCAAAACACGGTAATTCCTCTTCCACTGTTCAAACTTAAGAAATTCCCCTCACTGTTCCTCTCTCGGCTCTCTCCTTCTACTCACTTTTCCGGTCGCCAAACCACCACCTTCCGACTGCCAAACCACCGGATGCAGCCACCATTAGCCTCGCCTCCTTCCCCTCTACAATCTCCGACCAACCACTAGCCACAAATCAACACGAAGCAACAAAAAATCCAGCCCAAAAAAATGAATGTCGCAACCCCTTTTCTGCTGGAATATCTATCTCCCGCAACGCCCACGGTCGTGCACCACCAACACTGGATAGCCTTCATCCAGGCGATCAATACCATGTCCTAACATCAACCAATAATGCACTAATTCGTTCTAATGTGTTTCAGTGCAAAGACGGCAATCGCGAACGAACCTGCATGCTTCGATTCAGGTTTCTGGCGATTGGCATCAGTCAAGTATTAATCATGTCCCTACAACCATGGGTAACACTTCAATTTCATCAATTGAAGCAGAAATTGTCGCTGGAATGGGAGTTTTCGGCTGTTCTTTTCACTCTCGACTGGTCTCTTTTGAGCAGAAATTCCAGCCTGTTCGGCCGGAGTTAGGCCTGCTATTGGGTTGGGGTTGTAGATGACATTGCGGGCTTCAAGTTCGTGCTATGATCCGGTGGCCATGGTGGCCGGAAAGTGGCGTTTTGGAGGTGGCAATATTGAGATTGAAAGAGAGAACTGTACAAATGTTTCCAAAAATTTTTAAATCAAACATGTTTTCTAATTTTTCGTTTTGAGAAATCATTTTTCAAAATGATAAACCAAGCGCGTTTTTGACAATCTCAAAATAAGGCCTCAAAACATAAAATAGAAAACGAATTCAAAACAGAAAATGGAAAACAGAAACGCAAAGCGAATACCCCCTTATTTTTTCAAAACTTATTTTCCACCACACAACCTTTCATAAAATAATTTTATACGTAAGCTCAAAGTTTTTTATTTTTTTAACCATAAATTCTCCAACAAGAAATATTCTAAAATGCATTTTAGTCCAAAAATGGGACTCAAACAGGGGCTTAACCTACGAAAGCAAGTTTGATCTATAAATTTGAGCCAACTTTGTGTAGAAAATCAAAATGAGAATCTACTTAAAGAAATTTTGGAAGTGGTAGAACCAATACTGCCACATCCAAGGGTGAACCCAGAATTATGATTTAGTGGAGGTGAGACTGAAAATAGGCTAAAATAAATTGTGAAAGAAAAAAAATCTGAAAATTTAAATTATAAAAAACCCAATTGAAGGTTTTTGAAAATTCAATGAAGGCTACCAACCCCGTTCGGTCCTTAATGAGTCCGCCCTTGGCATTACACTAGTGTAGAACAAAAAATGAGATTAATCTCTATTCATAAAATTAAATTATACGTATCGGAGTTCGTTAAGAAGACAAGCCTATTTGTGTACACTTGGTGGTAGCACCATAAAGGCTTAAATGGGTGGCTAAAACTACAAAGATCAAAAGACATTCACGATTAGGGATGATAATTTTCATTTTTCTCAATTTCTGTGGTGACATTTACTTATTAATTTTCTTGAAGTAAGAAATATTGTTATTCTTATACAAAATTTTAAAATAAATATTCTACAGTTTTCATTAATTGCTAGAACAAATGAATGTTTTAGTTGACTTTCAATGGCGGATGAAGACATTTTGAGATAGGGAGTACAATTAAACTTGAAAAAAAAATTGTGAAGAATTTTACTTTAAAAAATTTGCATGGAGTATGACTTTTTTCGGATATAAATTTCGAAATTTTTTGATGTCATATTCTATGTAAAATTTTCTAATAAAATGATGTAAATTATATTGAGAAATTTGTCGCACAAATATTATTGAAATAATTGAAATTTCTTAAAGAAAATACAAGTTAGTTGTCTCTTTTTAAGACGCATGTTTGACGTACCTTTAATTAATTTTGATATCCGTTTAGATAATTTGATATGTCTATGATGCAGATCTCGAAATGAGCTTCTAGATGAGGTAAGCGATTGGTAGAATCGGCAAGCATACGATCGTCGAAAAATTTGTAAGTTTAGCATTTATTGAAATTCTCGAAATACTAGTTTAGAACGGCTACTTTGACGACCTATATATTTGCTACGATTTATTGTTTCACGTGTCATTAACGATGTGAAAAATTATGGCGTGAGTACTTTGAAATGGTATTAAAAACGCAATATTTCGACTTCGTTTTACAACATGTAATAATCTCAAAAAAAAAAAAAAAAAAAAACCCATTTACAAAAAAAAAATGAAAAATAAAAAAATTATGGGACTCTCAATGCTTATTCAATTTGTTGTTATAATGTTTTTTAATTAAAAGTTTCTTTTTTAATTTCTTAGTGACATTGAAATTAATGCATAAATAGACAAGAAAGTGTCAAATAATTTAAATTACATAAGATATTATCTATTAATGTAACCATGCCGCAAAGCTATTTGTAATATGCAAAGATGAATTTAATATGTATTTGTATAGACTTTCTCTCATAATTAACTTATAAATATCTTTGAACGATTATGACTCTTAAAATATAACTATTAATTTAAACGAAAGTTATTTTTAACAATCGACTAATATAAATAATGTATCATACATTTTGACTTAGCATCAACCCATATACAAAAAAAAAAAAAAGTTTGGCGACTATGTCAATAAACTTAGAACAAGTTGGCTATTAATATCTACTTGACAAAGTCATGTACTTGATTTACAAGTCAATGGCTCGACAACGAACCATTTACCTACCAACCTCTAGTTAGAGTCTTCAGTATTTTTAAGAGACTCTTTATTTTTAAAGAGTATATTCTATCATTTGAAAAGCGTCTATATATTTAGAGAGTTAAAATTTTGAAATTTTCCAACAAACTCGTTATATTTAACACTTAATTTTACTACTTTAAAAAAATATTTTTTATTTTTCTTTATATTTTATTTTAACAAACTTTTCAAAGATTATATTATATTTTTCTATATTAAAAATTGAAACACTTTGAATGCATTTAATTATAGAGAGTGAGTTTGACTGAAAAGTTAAACTCATATTCTAAATTAAAATATTAATTTAAAGAGCCTCTTAGAACATGATTTTAAGAGTTAAATTTTTAAAATAGTTGACTCATTAAAATAGAGTGTATTTCATGTTTAAAGAGTTCCTTGCACAAAAAACTTTCTATTTTTAAAGAGTATATTATATCTATTGAATATTATCTATAAATATAGAGAGTTAAAATTTTGAGTTATTTCAAAAAACTCTTCATATTTAACACTTAATTTTATTACTTCAAAAAAATAATTATTATTTTTCTCTATCTTTTCATTTTAACTAGATTTTTTCTAAATTATTTTATTATTTCCCTACATTTAAACTAAAATATTAGTTTAAAGAGTTTCTTAGAGCATGATTTTAGGATTAACTCTTTAAAATAGAGATTATCTCATATTTAAAAAGTCTCTTAAAAATGTTCTTGTTGTTTGACATTGGTCGGACTTTATCAAGGTTGACACTCTAGATTCATAGATAGTTTGCTCTTGTATTGCCTCTATATGGTAGTTGTAATTTCGCATCTCTCATTACTCCATTTGAGATAAGCAATGTGGGCTAATTCCTAATGAGGTGGTTGCTAATAGGCGTGTTGAAAAAATTGGAGTAAAGAATGAATAGATATAGGTGCTGACAGAGACGGATTTTTTTTTGGGTCTAGCCCCCTCCCCTCCTCAGGTCCAAGAACATTTTTTTAACGTATTTTTTTTTTGATAAAAAATCAGTTTTTTATGTGTAATTTTTTTCTGCACAGTAACTCGGTTTGAAATCTTGTAGCTCAGTCTTGGATCCAATTCTGGATCCGTTCCTGTAGGTGCATGCCTTTCTATCTCGAGTGCAAGTTGGAGATGTGAAACAATCTCATGAAATTCAAGTACAAGTTAGTTAGCTTGCAATCCAAGAGGTTAGAAAAGGATAAAAACTTGGTTTAGTCTCCGTTTGGTCTGAATTTAAATCTAGAATTAAATCTAGGTCAAATTCAATAATTAATATTTACAATATATCTATTTGATTTCATAACTTTTCAACCACAATCCACTAAAAATTCCCTTCAAACAAGAGCTTAGTGTCTATATTCATCTATGTGCAAACTTAAATCCAGTTCAGTTGCATCTAATTTCAGTTATAATTCTATGTTATCAGTATAAATTTATTTACGAAAATTCAAAATTAAATTGCTCAAAATTCAAATCCAGGAACATAATTATCAAATTAAATTAGAATCCAATAACTAAAAAATTGAACTATATTTATACAGATAATGAACAATATTTAACAATTAGATTATATTTAACAAATAGACAATATAACTACCAAGTAGCAACAGTACAAAAATGAGTTAAGATCTACTCTTCAACTTACTGTTCATTTAATTAATTATTGACACATTATTTTAAATTACATGTAATCCATTTTAATTTTCTAACTTTAACAATTATTTTAAATTAAAATGATGTGCAAATAATTAATTATATTGAATATACAATAAATGGGTCCAAAGATGTCAACTCGAAATCAAAGACCTGGATGCTGCACCAGAAAACAAATTATTTTCATAAATTAATGAAATCCAGCAACAGATAATAACAAATAACAAAAAATGGAGAAAATCCAGCAACAGCAATGGGGGAGAGTGATCAAGTCATGGCTATCTTACAGGAATGCCACAATTATTGTCTGCTTATTCAATGTTATCACTGCCCTTTTCTTGCTTCAAGGCTTCCTCAATATCCCCTCCTCATCTCATAAAGGTTTTGCTTAATTTTTTTCCCCTATTGTATCTACTACTTCAATTAAGAAATTTAAAGGCGTTTTTGGCTTCTGATTTTTTGATTTATTGGGCATATGGGTTTTTGGGGAAACGAAATTTATCGTGTTTATTTGTGAATATTTGAACGAGTAACAAGGGGGAGCAAATTGGGTGAAAATCTTGGGTTTTTTAAGACTGGTTTCTGATATTAACCTGTAATTAAAAGGATTAAGTTAATTTGTGATATTTTACAGAATTTTATTTGACAATATATGAGGATTCTGGGGAAGAAATTATTGGTTAAGCGAAGTTTAATTTTCAGAATTGTCTGTTGCAGTTACGATCTAAATGTTTGCTGGTATTTACATTTTTTATGTTGAGAATTTTTTAATTTTAGTTCCACAACATAAATTTTAGTGAGTTATTGGCAATTGCTGTAAATTCCTGAGGCTTCACAAGATCAAGAACTTAATTGGTTAGTAAAGTAAGTGTATGTATGTATGTATATTTAATATTCTATCTATTTAGTCATGATCAACTATACATTGCGAAATTTATTTTCTGTTTTAGACAAATATAGCTTTCAATGAGTAGTGTTATTGCTCATGAACTTTGGAATACAGCCTTATACAGGCATATAAAAGAATCTGAAGACATTCGCCATTCCATGGTGCCTCTGGATCTGATCAAAAGAGTGAGTATGACCATTTAAGTTTTTCTTAATTTTTGTTACTATTAACTTGTCCAAGTTGCCTCTTAAATAAGGAAGAAAGGCTGATCCACGTTTATTGCTCATGCTCTTTATCTAGCTTTCATTAGCCGCTTCTATATTTTATATGCAGTTAATATTTCCACGCATTTGACACTAGAGACTAGAGAGTAGAACCCTATGTAATATGTTGTATTTGAGTGGCATCTGTCATCACCTATTCTGTCTCCTCGTTTTTAGGTTCGAGAAATTGAAAAAGAAGCATATGTTGGAACAGAGCCTGTCCCGAAAAGAGATTCTAAGCAGACAGCTGCAGCTGACCTTATATCCAGGCTGAACAATTTTCATTCATATTCAGATGCTGGCAATGTGAAAGGTGATGTTTGGTTCCTTGCATTTTTCTAGTTTTCCTTTTTTCTTCTCTCTATCTCTCCCCCCATTCCTATGCAATAACTTCGGCTCTGCCTGTTAAGGACTATGATTTGCTACAAAGAAAGAAATGGGTGCTACCATGTTTTCCCAATATACATTCCTTGACGTAAGTAGATGCACTAGTGCTCAAATTTGTAGGTAATTGGTTGCTGTAAATCTATTTCACTAGAAATTTGTTCTGGTGCTGAGTTTACAAAACTAACAGAAACCCATAACATAAATGCAGAGATAGAATTTGAAAGATGCTAAATTGCATCAAAGTTAACATTCTCAAAGTTAAGATACTAGAATGTCCAATTTCCTTTCTAATGAGTACGGTACTAAACTACCTTGATCAGGAAAGTCCATCTTTCTCTATTTTTTTTTTTATAAATGTCAAGAAAATACGAGTATCATGACTGTTTATTGAATTATAATTTTACTGTAACTCAGGATTTTTTGCACACTTTAGTCTCTATTGACAATCATCCGCATTTGAGATATTATCGTGTGTTATCTTGTTATTGTAGTATATGCTAATACTAGCAGCCCTTTTCACTATGTACATCAATACTGATCATTAATCAAAACAGAGCAATGACAACCAGGGAAACTTTGGGTCTCTATCTTAGTCTTATGAAAGGTTGGAAAGGGATTATGTGATAGACATTATAATGGTTTGTTTTCTTTCTTTAACGATTCGTATTTGTTCATGCTCTGAAGACAGTTATATCAATATAGAATTTCCTCCCTTTATTGTCAGGCAGCAAATATTTCCTTCTTCGGGCTGAAATTGAGTAGTGTGTCATCTGTAGTTAAGACAAGGATTAGAATTTTTCTTTGCTTTGTTGTCTTGTACATCTTATGTTGTTTATGATTTGTTACGTGAAATGACCATTTGCTAGAATGGTAGTATGTTTAAATTCATGTTCTTTAAATCCGAGTAGGATAACTGTAAACTAGTGGGACTCAAATTGATGGCAAAGCTATAGAAGCAGAATATGTTTGCCTTAGCCCTTGTTTGAGCCCCATTTTTATGTTAAAATGAGTTTTGTAATAGCGATTTGTGGAGAATGTGTGGTTAGCAAGTAAGGAAAAGTTTTAGGTTTACGTGCAAATTATTTTATTAGTAGAATGTGGTTGAAAATGAGTATGAAAAAAAAAAGTTGTTGGATAATAGGCTCAAACAGGGGCTTAATGTCATTGAGGTCAGGTTTGAAGTTTAATAAGCAACCTCTCTTATCTACTATTGTTCGTTGTGGCTTGCTATTTCTATATCTATATTGACTAATGACGGATGACACTGTTTGGAATCTGTTACTGCTACTAGTGGACTGGAAGATTGAAAGTTGTTGATTTCTGCAGATTCCAATGTTCTAAAAGGCCCACCTAAATAGTGCCTAGGCATGAGGTTCGAGCAAAACGCTATGCCTTGGCCATGAGGGCCTAGTGGCACTTTATTAATTTTTTTTTCCTTTTTTTTTAAAAGCATTTTATTTAACTTTAGTTTCAAATTTTTAAATGACTTTATCCATACCAAAGTAAAAAGTGAAAATATGTTAGAAAATTTCAAGTGAGATTTCTCTAGTCAAAAATTAAAACTACGAAAAATAATCTAACTTTTGCATTTCGAAAACTTGAAAATTGTATAATTGAATAATTGTAGAAATTATTAAGTAAATATAGTATTTTATAATTTTAGATGTTTGGTATGTATTATTTTAATTATTAAATAATTTTTAAAATGATTAAAAATTTAAAATAATATTAAAAATAAGAAATCACTTTTTTACGCCCAGGCCTTGCCTAGGTTCGTAAAGTTTGAAGCTTGGTTACCACGTCGAGTCATTATTTACTCTTTTTAGAACATTGGTAGATTCTCCTCTCCTTATTTCTGAGCCTCCTCTCCTTTTTTTTAAATGTCACCTTGCTAGAATTAAGGCCCTGTTTGAGCCACATTAATATAAGAATGAGAATAAAAAATATAGCCGTTATGAGCTCCACACGAAAGATAGATTTCAAATATGATGATTTGACGTGATAAATAACGGTCATATTTTTCATTTTAATGAGTAAATAATGGGAAACAAAAAGAGGCTAAATATGCATCTATCTTTCAATACTTCCTCTGTCTTAAAAATGAATTTCACTTTCTATAAGAGGGACAGATGAAAAACTTGCCTTTATCATTCCAAAATAAGTACTTGTCCTCACATGGATAACTATATAGACGCATATAACCTGGAATTCTAATATATATAGTGAAGTGGTGTTTAGGGTAAGCAGCAGTACCCTTTCCTCTATTATTTCATCACAAGTAATTACTTTACTCCCCTTCTTTGAGGCAGTGATCAATTTATTAACTTCTATTGATGTCCATTGAGTTCTTAAAAGGCTCTTAACTCGTACTAACCTCATTTTATTCTTGGTCTTCTCTTTACTTTTTATTTTTTTAGTTTCTGTTTGATCAGTGACATGTCAATTAGAAGTTGATGTAAAAATCTAGAAAACGAAAAGATTGTGGAAGGCAATGGCCAGATCTAAACCCAATGCCCTAATACAATTTCTATTATAGGCAGTCTTAGAGAAATTTTTAAATCAAAATTTATCATTATCTGCTGAGTAAATATAAAGCCAGATACTGATGGGTTCCGGTTCCACTAACATCTTTCTTATCTAATGGTCTCTCTTTCTCCAAATTCATCATTTTCATCGCCCACCCTGGTTTCTTCGTGAACAAAACTTAGACAACATAGGAAACAACATTCACACCAAATATCGAAACATATGAATTGTTGTGGATTTGGAAACATGCTAGCCACTTTCCTGGAGACTATGATATCCGCAATTTTAAATTTGGTGCTGATGGGCTGGAGAAGGCTTATATAGATTTTGATAGATGAACTGTATACACTTCGCTTGGATAACTGCTTTAAGATGTGATCCGCTAATGAGTGAATGTCTTTTGCTTATCGTTGCAATACTATCTACATCTAGAAGGATATTTCTCGACTCGTTACCTTGAAGATCCTTATTTGTTTATTGATTCTTTTTATCTCTCTTTTATATATGAATTCCATGTTATATATTCAGGGCTTGTTCAGTTTCGTTTGTGTAATTTGCATTTTGCTAGAATCAGTCAAGGAAAATGATTTGCTGAATCTAGATATCTTGAGATTATTTTCTTCTTGTTTTCAGCCCTGGAAGAATGGCGTAAGAGGAAGATGGAACGAGCCAGACAGCGGTCACTGGTAAAGAATGGAACATCCGGGTCCCAACTCTGAACACTTTCTCGGGATTTTTTATTTTCCTTTCGAAGAATCTGTCATTAACTTGTATCACCAGTTTGTACTGTGTATTGTATAAACTTTCATTTGAGATGGAAACAAAGGATGAAATATTAGTATCCAAGTCCGTGTAGAAAATTTTGTGTGCAATCTTGTTTTGGTAGCTTACTATTCAAAATTAATACAGTTCTCCGAAATCCTGTGTTTTGGTAGCATCCCTAACCTTAAGACTTTAAAAATATATATCATTAACCCCAATTAAATTAAATTGGTTCTACTTAATAAATAAATAGTTGCTTGAATGACTTTGTGCAGTAGTCAACCAGTAGAAACTATTTGAAAAGAACACATTCTTCAAAATGGTGACGCTCGTCAATTTTTGCCCATCTCTCTATATAAGCGTTTTCTCAGAGGTGGTGGCTCCTTTTCTTGCATTTTTACACCCCAATGGCATTTGAAGAGCACACAGATCCTCACCTTTAGGAAGGAACTAATAGCCAAATTCCTGAAGAATCTATTCCACTCCTTTCTCAAGAACTCATATTTAATATAATTTCAAGACTGCCCGTGAAATCTCCATCAAATTCAGATGTGTATGTAAATTATGGCTTTCTTCGATCTCTAGTCCTAAATTTGATAAAACTCATTTCAAGAACACATCAGAGAAGAACATAGGTGAGCCTAACTGTCTTGCTTTTGGCTGCTGCACCCCACAAAATGTACCTTCTGTTCTTGCAATCTTGATCCTTTTATGCATGAAATCAAATCTATAAACACTGTTGTTGATATATTTGATGATACTAAGCTCAATTTTTTATCGATAATTTGTTCTATTAATGGAATAATTTCTTTATTTGTGCCACTAAATGAAATTTTTCAGTGAAACCCATCTTTAAGAAAATTCAAAGCATTGCCACCATCAGCTTTTTGCTATGAACATTCTTTATTTTCAACTTGTGGAATTGTCTATGACCAGATAAATGATGATTACAAAGCGGTGAAAACATATTGTTTCTTTAATGATTACAAGCACTTTGCCAAGTTGAAGATCTATAGTTTAATGATTAATTCTTGGAGATTGATTGAGAGCCCGCAGGGAATGGTTTTTTATGGCCACTATGTGTTTATCAAAGGAGCTTATCATTGGCTGGATGGGTGCAAGGGTCATCTGCATTTAACTTCACTGAATTTGGCAATTGAGATGTACGATGATGTACCAATACCCAGATTTACCTTGTTGGTCTCAATAGTTGCTTGTTGGGCGTCTTGAGAGGGAGCCTTTGTCTATTGTGTTTTTATGGCACACACTTGGATGTATGGATAATGAGTGAATATGGTGTTGGAGAATTTTGGACTTGATTGGCTCACATTATCGATGTTGAGGATTATAAGTACCACGCATTGCCATTATGTGTTAGTAGACTAGGTGGTATATTTGTAATGAATCATGGGTCAACTTTGAAGGTATACAAAGTGATAATACAACCAATTTCCATGATAATTCTCCCGTTGAGCCCAATTCCTTTCATGAAGCAATTACCTACATTGAAAGCCTAGTTTTGCCCAACTCTAACCATAAGGCAAATCTACAACCTGGGCAATGGGGAACAAAGGTAAATTGAGTTAATCATATTGTTAACCATTCCTTGTTAATGCTTCTCTATGTGCATTTTTATTTGGAACTTTACATATTTGCTACAGTATGTTTGTAAAGTACAATTATGGTTACTAGAATTCCAAGTTTGAACAGTTTTAGGATATACAAACAAAGATCATATTTTGAATTTCTTTGCTTATTAGACAGTTGTTATATACTTATTTTTTTAAGCAAATTTTCTTAAACATCAGAGCTATACTCTTATCTCTAGAAAAATTAAAAGAGAACAAAGAGGAATCTGAGTAAAAAAGAACTCATTTGTCGTCTGCATAAACATCGTAGAAAGGTGGAGACAATATACCAATTGCTTTTCCACATATCATCCACATGTTTGGGGTGGCTTATGCTTAAAAATAAGCACCAAGTGTGTTGCTTACGTTTAATATGGACCCACCTACATTCAAAATAAGCCACACATTTGGAGCTTATATTTTAGCATAAGCCATTCCAAACATGCTCATCACTTTTGTCTCAAGGTTGACTAATCACTCTTCTCCTAGTGTTTTACTATGATTCATGAGACTAATACATCGGTTATTTGTTACTTTGTACAATCTTGAATATCCCTAATTCGGGTCAATAAACCTTGCTCTACTACAAATTTGTCTCTGTTAGTGGATGAAGAGATTTAGACATAGTATAAAGGGGGTGTTAAGCATTTATTCCACTTCGTGTAAAATTTTACAATTGTTGGAATAAATAGTATTTATTTATAGTGTGAAATGGAATATGTCTCCAAAAGGTGTAACTTTTCTATTGTGAATGATACATACAAAGAGTCATATTTTTTAGAATGTCTGTGACCATTTAGAATGTTATTTAGTGTAGTTCAATCTTCTTTTTATTAAGAGTGTAACGACCCGAACTCTGTACCCAAACCGTTAGTTTACGTATTGTCCGCTTTGGGTGAGTCTTGCGCCCACTTACCCCTCACGACTTTCTGTCGCGTCCCTCAGGATTCAAACTCATAACATTTCCCTTAAATAAGACTTAAATTGAATCCGGGTACCAATTGAGCATGCGAGCAAGAGACTTTCATTTTTTTTAAGGAAAAAAATAGGAAATTCTCTCTTTCTAAGAGATTAAAATCAATAGAAAAATAATCAAAGTAACTTTTTTTCTTTGACTCTTGGGAAGATATACTCTGGAGTTTTATATTTATCTGAAGGAAAAGGAGATAGAACAAAGAAGACACTCAAAAAAAATGAAAAAAAAAGGGAATAAAAGTGTCCTTTTCTGAACCTTAGAATCAGTCGATATGGGGAATAAGGATCTCCAATTGGTACCAGGATTCAACTTAAGTCTTACTTAAGGGAAATGTTATGAGTTCAAATCATGGGGGACGCGACAGAAAGTTGTGAGTGGTAAGTAGGTGCAAGGCCCACCCAAAGCGGACAGTACGTAAACTAACAACTTGGGTATAGAGACCCGAGTCGTTAAAAAAATGCGCGTTTTTTTAGTCTACAGAATCGTATTTATAAACTTGGGCTCTGATATCATACTGTAATGCCCCAAATTTTAAAAACTCTGGAGTGCTACGAAAAACTCAATTTTCTTTATAATAATTGCGGAACGATTTTTCAATAAAGAAAATTCTTTATTATCAACCATAAATATCAATTTAAAATAAATAAACGAGTTAGTTTTTGAACAAAGAAAACTAACAAATAATTTAGAGACATAAAAAAAGAACAAATTAAATGTTAAATTCCTTTTTCCTTTCTTCGATTCACTTGGCAGTCCGCATCACCATCCCGCCACAATTCCAATCGACCTAAACTAATCTGTAAAAATTTGTAAGAGTGAGTATTCGAAAACACTCAGTAAGATATGTGCAGTTTCTATATACAGATAGATAACAATAAAATCTATATTTCATACCGTTTTGCTCTTATAGAGTATATTGGTGACCAATCGATATACCCATCTTAAATCCTCTTATATCTCGTAGGATTTCATTTCTCTTTTTATAGAATGCGAAGATCCACTAGCAATCCATGCATATTTAATTGCATATAAAAACATATAGAAACGAAAACAACTTGTACATATGTATCTTACCTCGTTTATTTAAGAGTTGCAAAAATGGTTTCTTGTCTTCTAGTTCCCAAAGGTACACACACTCTCTCTCTTACGTATGTATAACTTTTGGTGTGTGAATTATGGAATCCATGTAAAGTATTTATAGTAATAAAAAATGGTTGAGTTATACTAGAAAACATGTACCCTATTGGATTAAATCTAGTTTAGGTATTTGGATTATATTTTAATAATAAATTCATAGTCATCCAAATAGAATACTAGCTATCACATTAAATTCAAAATAGGTTAATATTAAACTAAAAATAATATTAAAATTCAATACCCACCCACACGTTTTTGGAGAGAGAAAATGAATTGAATTATAGTTTAAATAAAGTTCTATTTATCCTATTTTCTTTCAATTGAATCTAACTTAAATGTGTTCTTATCCAAAATAACTTTTTCTAGAGTCAAAAACTTTTAATTAATTACGACCTATAAATTGAGTCTAATATCGATATACTAAATCTCGCTCTTAACAATATCTAATTATTTGGATCAAATAAAATAGGAATTTAAAACATTTTTTCATTTTAGTCCTCAACTTAAAAAAATGTAAATATATAATATAAAAATAAATAAATTTTATTCTAAAATTTTTGGGGCATTACAAAGAGTCATATTGTTTAGAATGTCCGTGACTATTTAGAATGTTATTTAGTATTGTTCAATCTTGTTTTTAATATAAACCAAACATATTCTAAGCACAACCCGACTCTATTCCTAGGTTGAATCCATATGCAAAGAGATGTATTCAACCACATGATTATTGCACAAGATAGTACATGTCACAAATATTATTCCTCCTAGCCCGAATTCATATGCAAAGAGATGCATTCAATCACATTATTATCACACAAGATAGCACGTCACAAATATTATTCCTTAACACCTATTGACTGTGCTTCAATTATGCGATGTTCTGACCTATTATTAGTCACCCAACACTACAATAATCAATAAGTTGGGAGATAGAAGTCCAATTATCTTGTGGGTACCATTGTATGGAGAAATTTGTTGTAAGGAGATTTACTACAGCGTACCTCGTTTTATCTTTATTTTACTTTTCTTACTTTTGACTGTACTAGACACTAATGACAACAATCTTAGGACATATTTTCCTTTCTTCTACATTTCTTTTACGTAATATTGTAATATTAATTGAAGCTTTCTTTCATTGTTGTTTTACAGAAAAGACCAGTTCAATAGAAAAACTAGTGAAGCGATTGGGCAAACTTCTACATCTAATCCATTTGTTATGCTGCCAGCATCTCAACATGAAAAGTGGGAGAAATTCAAAGGCACAAATTTCAAACATTGACAATAGAAGATGCTTTTCTACTTGATTACGTTGGATTTGGTGAAATTTTTGCGTAAAGATTGCCCAACATAGATAGACGCAAATGTATACTAAAAATACCTAGTTAGCTATTGAAGCATTGGAAGCATGCTGATTTTCTATGTCGAAATTATATTCTCAATGATTTGGATAACAAATTATACAATGTGTATTATTCATACAAGACGGCTAAGGAATCGTGAGAATCTATTGATAAAAAAATATAAGATAAAAGATGCCAAAACGAAGAAATTAATCGTCGATAAATTTCAGGATTTCAAAATGGTTGATTTAAAGATGATTATGAGTCAAGTTCAAGAGATTTAAATAATTCTTCATGATATTGAGGCAAAAGGCATGGAATTGAGTGAAACTTTTCAGATTGATGTTATGATCGAGAAACTACCTCTACTATGGAATGATTTTAAAAATCATCTTAAGCACAAGCACAAATATATGACAATCAAGGATCTGATTGTTCGACTTTGTATTGAAGAAAACAACATGGTTGCAAAAAAGAAAAGTTCTATGCAAAGCATGGAAGTAGAGGCTAACATGATTGAAGACTCCAAGTCTAAAAGTAAAAAGACAGAGCATCTTAGCTCGTCTAAGGACAATGGAAAGGGGAATGAAGCAATTTTAAAGGAGACTGTTATAATGTGGAAAGCCAGGACATCAAGCTAAAGAGTGTCGCAGCAAGAAAAAGAACGCACAGAAGAAGCAACCTCCCAAGGCAAACATAACTAGAGTAAACAACATGTCAATAGACGTTGCGAATATCAATCTATCTACAGTTGTCCATATAGGCACATTTGTGTAGATAAATGTTTATTTGCTGAGTACAAGAAGATGGATCAAGATGAACATCTCTATATGAACAACTTAACTTCATCCAAGATGGAAGGAATTGAAAAGGTCATTCTGAAATTCACTTCTAGGAAAGAGTTGATGTAGAATAATGTTGTGCATATCCCGAAAATTAGGAAGAACTTGATTTCATGTTCTATACCCAGTAAGAAGGTATTCAAAATGGTATTAGAGTCTGAAAAATTTGTACTTACTAATAAGGGTTGTATGTTGAGAATTGTTATTTACTTATGGTCTGTTTAAGGCCAATGCTGTTGTAGTGTTGTACCAACAAGTTATGAATAAATCAATTCTTCTGTTTACTTGACCGAGTCTTCCTTCTTATGGCATAACAGTATAGGACATGTTAATCACGCTTCATTAAGGAAATTTGAAGGTTAATGACTTTTACCTAAACTTAAATTAGAAAATAAAAAAAATGTGAAATTTGTGTTGAAGAAAAATTTGCTAAAAATTCTTTCAATCTTAATTGAAAGATGCAATTAACCGTTAGGATCGATGAAGCGATATATGTGATCTAAAATTTGTTCAAGTTCGAGGTGGTATAAAATACTTTATCACATTTATAGATGTTCATAGTAGATGATATTATTATGTAAATTTGTTAAGTAGCAAGGAGGAGGCATTGGACGTATTTGTCACTTACAAAAATAGAGTTTCAAATCAATTTGGCAAGGTGATCAATGTATTGAGATCCGCTAGAGGCAATGAATATGACTTTTTAGATTTTGATGAATTATGTGCTAAGTTTGGTATTATTCACTAAACGATCACTCCATATACTTTTTAGCAAAATAGAATTGCAGAAAGGAAAAATAGAACTTTAAAAGATATGGTTAATGCTATACTTATTAGTTTTGGCTTATCATAGAACTCGTTGGAAGAGAAATTTTAACTGCTAACTTTATTCTAAATAGAGTTTTTGTGTTAACTTTATCTTAAATAGAGTTCCGCATAAGAAAACCGATTCAGTACCTTATGAATTGTGAAAAGGTAGAATGCATTCCTACAAATATTTAAAAATGTGGAGCACCTAGCAAAAGTGACTATTCCACTTCCTAAAGTGATCAAGTTAGGACCTAAAATTGTTGATTGCATTTTTATCGATATGCAATAATTAGTAGTGCATATAGATTCGTTGTGCATAAATTTGAAATAAGTGACATTCATGTCAATAAGATTATTGAATCTAGAGATGATGAATTATTTGAAAGTGTGTTTCCTAATAAAAGGGATACTCCAGAGAATATTAAGGAATGGAAAAGTGATGATGCTTTTGAAAGAAAGAAATAATTTGAATACCAAGGAGTAAACGAGCAAATATTGTTAAATCCTTTGGTTTAGACTTCACATCATTTGTGATTGTTAAGGAGTCTATTCTGGATGGAAGCTATAAATAGCGAGATCGAATCCATTATGAGTAATAATACTTGGTAATTAATTGATCTTTCCGTGAGAACTAAACCAATTGGACGCAAATGAATTTTAAAAGGAAGTTAAAGCCCAATGGTATATAGCTAAATATAAGACTTGGCTAGTTGTTAAAGGATGAATTTTGGTTTATCTATATGTTGATGGCATGCTCATATTAGGGACTAATATAGAAGTCATTAATAAAATAAATATAATGCTCACCAATAATATTGATATGAAAGAAATGGGTGAAGCACACTTGATTTTAGGAATGAAAATCTCCAGAACACTTGATGAGATATTTCAAACACATTATGTAGATAAAATGATGATTGAGAGGTTTAAGATTCATGGTATTAATGAGTATAATAATCCATTTCATTCTCATGTAGTTCTTCACAAGAGTACCGAAAATGGTAAAAAACAGTTAGAGTATTCTTAGATAATTGAAAGCCAAATGTACTTAATAAATTGTAAAGGGCTAGATATAGCCAACTCGATAAATAAGCTAAGTCAATTTACAAGTAATCCCAATAATGAACATTGAAGTACATTAGTTAAAGTGTTGAGATACTTAGAACGTACTTGAGAATATTCATTGCATTATGAAAAATATCCTCTAGTACTTGAAGGATACAGTGATGCCAATTGGATATTAGATACGGTTTTATCTAAGTCTTCTAGTGGCTATGTATTTACTCTCAGAGGTGGTGCAATTTATTGGAAATCTCCTAAACAAACATGTATAGCTTGATCAACTATAGAATTCGAGTTTATTTTGTTAGACAAAATAGAATAAAAGTCTGAGTGGTTAAGACATTTCTTAGAAGATTTTTTGTTATGGCCAAAGCTTGTGTTGGCTATTTGTATTCATTGTGATTATCAAGCAACTATAGCTAGAGCAGAAAAGTTTGTGTACAACGGTAAGTTGAGTTATATACATCATAAACATAACATCATTTGATAGTTACTTTTAAATGGAACAATATCAACAGATTTTTCTTTAAGTCAAAGGATAAATTTGTGGATCCATAACAAAAGGGTCATCTAGAGGGAGAGTAGTACATTGAGGAAATGGGTTTAAAGCCTATATAATGGGTCAACTCAATGAAAACCTAACCTAGCGACTAGAAGTCCCACAGACTAGGTTCAATAGAAAAAACAAGTCATGAATGACTCAATAAGAAACACTTCGGATTTTAAATTCTTTTCATTTATATGATGCAAATAAGTGCTATCTACCAAAGACTAGTTAGGATAAACTATACTTCTTAATGATGACTATATCCTATAAAATAGTACAAGTGTAGTATTGTAGGATACTCTTCATAAAACATCACATATGTGAGTGCGAACTTGACCAGCTCAAATGATGATTTTTCTTCGACGAATTCTCTAAAGCACTTGCAGATCCCAAGAGAGTTCAGACTTGAAATAATAAACACGAAAGAGAACCAAAGCATATTATGGAAAATAACGTGTTTAATGAATTGTCTAGACTTGCAATAACGGCCAACAGTTTGAAACGTTGCATTCATTGATGCATTATTTTTCAGTAATACTCTTCTTCATCTTGAATCTTGTCAACTTCTTTCATTCATGTGGGGGATTATTAAAATAAATGGTATTATTTATAGTGTGAATTATGTCTCCAATAACTGCAACTCTTCAATTGCAAAGGATGCATACAAAGAAATATATTGTTTAGAATGGGTGTGACTATTTAAAGGTGCATCATGAAAAGTCATATTTCATAGGACGCATTCTACATCATTTAATATGAAAGTGTGGTCTATGTTAAAAGATACAAACATTCAAAGAGTCATTAAAAAATCTATAAATAGAGATTTTTAGTTTGTATTTTCCTACACAAAATCAATTCAAGTTATATTGATTTCTAAATCTCTCATTTCTTCAAAAATGCAGTTCTTTTTATTTTGCTGCACTAAAATTCTTTCAAAAATAAAATCTCATTCAAGTATTTTAATCGTGTATATTCCATTCAAGAAGAATATTGTCAATACTTTAATTCGATCGACAAGGTTGGCACAGTGCAATGCTTGCTCTGGAAGAAGTATTACATTTTGGGAGACAAATGTCCTATCCTATTGGCACTAGTGCAGGGGAGGAAATCTGTCTTAAGAAGATTTGCTATGACGTATCTCGCTTCATCTTTATTTTACCTTTCTTTTCTTTGATTGTACTCGTCGTTAATTAGATAACAAAAATTTATGTTCTTTATACTCTCCCAATTTCCCTAAAGTTACTATAATTCTGTTGTGCTTCAAGGTTGTAACTTGTAAGTAGTGAGCACTCTCTTTCTTGGTACGACATGGGAATCACAAATCAGTGAGGTAGTTTGAGTTCAATCTATGAGCGTAACTTACTGAGTTTTTGTTGGATAAACATTGATTTTTCTGTGCTATATATATTCAAAATAATCTTCTTACAGCAAATAAATGGTTGGATAGATTTTCGACTTTCCAAATGAACGGAATAAAATAGAATGATAATGGTCGAGGCAAGAGTTCGATTCTTTTTCTTAAGATGATAATACCATGCATTGATGCTGACAGTCTTTATATACTCATCTCCCAAGGTACAATGATCTTGACTTGTAACAGTATTACTCTAAATTACAAACTCGCCGAACCTACTAATTTTTTGGTCTCTCTAAAATTGGAGGACTAAAATGCAAGAAAATAATATTCGGGATAGAAATGTACAATATGGAATAATGCAGGATGGAATTATATTTTGCAAGATAGAAAATCAGAAATGATTTTTGGAAAGAATAAAATCCGGCACATGGGGGTCCTAAAGTTATGTCTTGAGCGGACACAACCATTTGGACAGGCAATTCAACACTTAACCGCCAATTTTGAGAAGCTGCCGCATGTCGTGCACAGATAAATTCGAAAAAATAAATAATATAAATATACTAACTAAATTAATAATAAAAATAATAAAATTCATATATTATTTTACCAATATATATATATATATATATACACACACCAATTCGGTCCAAGCTCAAGACCCTAGATGAGTTGAGCCAACGACGACACACGTATGTGGGCTCTAGCTCAACCCACTAGTATATAAGTCATCTCCACTTCCAAGACTATCGGTACCCTTTGGAGTCCAAACCCAAGTCTCAAGTAATATAAAGTAGTTTCTATTCTTTTAGTTTTTCACAGTGGGATTTGCATTTTCTAATTTTCCATCAATTTTTATTTTCAATTTATTTCAACTTCAATTAATCATTTTGCCTTAATTTCTCATTCACCTTAAATTGGTTTTGAGAAAATAAATACATTACATTAATCTACTTATTGGAGTAGAATTCACTCGACCAAAGAAATCTTTTGTCCAACCAACGAGACCCACTTAAATAATTGGTCAAATGTTGTCAAACCAACTAATTAAACCAATTTTCCAATACTTTTAATCCACCCACCCATTAGCCAAAACTGCCATTCTAATATATATATTTGTGATTCTAGTTTTCCAATATGTAATCATACAGGAGCTCATCATTTTATGTTTCTCGTACAGGATGATGATTGGGATTTTGAGCATATTGTTTAAAGGGTTCGATGCTGATTGGTAGATTCTAAACTACAGCACGACTAGTTTGCTTTTTGATGTAAGAACACAAGTCAGTTTCTGTTTCAAGTCAGGATGATGATTGAGATTTTCAGCGAATTTTAATGATGATTTCCAATGTAAGAAGTCGAGTCATTTCTATTTTGACAGCAATGTTGTTCGCTGGGAGGATTACAGATTTCTTTATTGTTGTTTCCTATGAACGTTAGTTTCAGTGTTATGAATAAACATATGAGCACTCCTGCAGTTTTCCTTTTATTATGAGAAAAAAAAAAGCATTTGTTATGCTAAAAAGACCCTATAGTCTTTTTGAAAATTCTGTATATTCAGAATTGAAGCACTAATTTTTTTTCTAGCTAAACTCTATTTTCGTCTTTGCTGTTTCTTGGTTCTTTTTGAATATTAATAAAAGCTCTTGAAGAGTTTGTTCAAATATCAGTACAAACTGCTATTTGTGTGCGAGTCAATAATTTGTGATCTCGTGTTTTTTGATTCTTGATGCTTATGCCTATATCATATACAAAATAATTCCCATACCAAATGCTAACGATCATTTACCATATAACCAATGTAAAACTTTCTATCATCTCAACCAAACAAGTGTAACTTCTAAAGTTACCAAACATTTTTAAAAAATCCCTCAAATATTAAAAAATGTCCTAAATGATCAACAAACACAAAACAATAATTCAATTAGTGCTCCACAATATTGAATTTTGTATTTGCTGTTTTATGTGACAGAGCAGGGTGTTATGATCTTTAAGGATATTTTCCAATTCATTAAGCTTCTTTAACCATCATAAATCGAGGAAAAAAAATATTTTTGGACTAAACCTTCGTCATAGAAGGAATATGAAAAATACCCTTTAGCCATGTTGGAATCTATTCTGATATATGAATAATATATAATATAATGTTCAGATAACTATTAGTAACTTTTTAAAAAGAATAATATTGGGTCCCACAAAATCAGTAGTTAGCGGGTAGTACTTTTTAAAAAGAATAATACTAGGTCCCACAAAATAAGTAGTTAGCGGGTAGTACGTAATAACTTCTTGCAACACCCAAAAGGCATACATTTCTAAAGTTTCATATGGGGCATATTTAAATTTTTTTTCACTTTAAAATGTATATTTTTACTTTTTTGGTACATTTGATCTGTCTTTTTGCTCCCTCAGCGATTATTTCGGTAGAATTTGTGAATAGGTATCAATATAGGTTAAATATATTGGCAACACAATTTATGTAAGTATACTATATTTGCATGAAAGGTTCATAATTTTATTGTCGCACTTGTGTCCCCAACTTTTTTCATCATATTTTATCATTTCTCTTCCATTAATTAGCACATCCCAAATAATATTTTCGTTCAAAAATTCAGTTAAGAGAGATTAAAAAGATTTATTTGTCCGTTGAATTTTTAAACAAGCAACAAAAACAGTAAATACAAAATTACGAAATAAATATTTGTCCCACGTTTAAAACACGTTTATAGAATTTTTGGAAGAAAAATATCATCGGAGACAAGTATAATAACTAATAGAATGTTAATGATAAGAGTATAATAAAATATGAAAGATATAAATACGACAATAAATAAAGATTATGCACCTTTATACAATTAAAATATGTTGCATCTATAAAAAAAATATATTATGTGATTATAATTGAAATCAAATTGACATGACTTACATTTTTCTTATATTGGAAGAAGTACGTTGGCTTAACTACATGATTTGCTTTGATCTTTTTGGAATTTTTTATCAATTCAAGTCTTAACTCAATTTCCTAATTTATTCAAATATTGTTTTCTTTGTTTTTTGGGGTTGGAAGGAATATTCTGGCGGCATCGTATTGCGCTTCATGGTAAGTTGTTAGGTATGGCGGTGGCTCTGGACACATGGATGTGATGATGAATTATAGGGTTTTGCTACACAAACAAGGAAGGTGATAGGGATTAAAAACAGGAACACACGTGTCAACATTTCATTGGATATTTTGAAAAAAAAATAACAAAAAAACCACACAAATGCTGCCAACATAACAACAATCAAAAGACTTGTCTCCTATCGTTGTTCAAGCAGCAAACTCTGAATTATATGATCATTAATGCCTATTTTGAATAAGTTAAAAACTACAGAAAATAAGTAGAGAGAGCAACAAAATTTGTTACACAAAAGACAATGATTAGATGAAATCTGTAGAAGAAAAATGGGGTTTTCTTCCGGTTTACATCACTTTTACCTAACGAGTTGATTCCCTATGCTTAAATTCCTCTAAGTCGATGTTTGGCACTTGTTTATAATCTATCAAATCATATTTGATTCACACATTTTGTGAGATTCACAAGTAATGATTATTTATATACTTTTCGTCAAGTTAAGATTAGCTATCTATTCCATGAATCAATTTCGCTATTTGTACAGGTTAACACCTCGGATGACACCCCCCTTACAAGAGAGGGGGCTCACGATTATTTTATTACGTGTGGGCCCTCCTCTTATGAGGAGAGTGCCAATCCCGAATGTACAAATAGCAAGGTTCTGAAATGAATAATTGACACATCAATTTAATTAATATATCCAACTTTTCTCTCACTATCACTTGTACTTAATATTAGATGACACTTTAATGTAAAATAATGTATCAATCATTCATTAGTAGATAGCAAATTAGATATCAAATTTTGAACAGTAGATCTCAAATTTTGTTCCACCCTCACGCATGTCCAAAAATTTCTATACGCATCGATGATAATTGTCATTTAAGTGAAAAATGCAGGACCTTTTATTATCTTAACAAAACAATTTCCTTAAAAATTACTGCATAAGAAGTGCTTATAAGCTGTGGATAATGTGGATAATAAAGGAATATAACTTGTCATTTGCTACAAAATGTATTGATAAAAAGAATGTTGGACCACTTAATTTTTTTTTTTACCCCTATTTAGTGTAGATTTTGATAAAATTAATGAAATATAGAGTTGAAAAGGTGTGGATTGTTGGAACAATTGGTGATTTATGTGTAGATAAATTATTAATTGGCGGCATCAATTAAATGACATAAACATAATTCAACAATAATATAAAATTAAAAGAGGGTTAGAAAAGCAATCATTGAGATTCACGTCGAAGACATTGTTCTAAAGTCGTGTTGCCTCCCCTTCGTGCGGGTTCTTTCATCACCACACTACTCTAAGGTAAAATCCATGTGGTTCAGAGCCGGTTCTCCTTCTATGGGCATGACCATAGGGAGATAAGTAAGCAAGCTTCTCATCTAGTTGCCAAAATAGTATAATATAAATTGGTAGAGAATATTTTTGGATTCAATTATCTCAAGTTGTGTTCCTAATTGTATCTCAAAAATTGTGATTTTCATGTTGTGTCCTCCCTCTTTATAGCATACAATTTAAACCCCCAAACTAATGAAAATTAAATCAATTCATAACCTCCATTCAAATATTTGAGTGTATGTTATATTGTAAATTAAGATTTTAATTAAACCAAAATTGAAAATTAAAATATAATAATTTTGAAAGTTAAAATTTAATATAATTTCCAACATGGATCCCATGAAATGTAGAGTTAAAAATAATTGTTGACTTTGAATCTGATTTTACTCTACACCAAACAGGAATTTAAGCTCTACCAGATTGGGGGCTGGGCTGGTGCTTATGTTGCTGGCAGTACGACTCTGTTTGTGAATGGAGCTTTTCATTGGACAGGTCGCTCCAAGCGTCCCTAGTATATTACTTCACTGAATTTGGCAACTGAGACATATGAGGATAAGGAAATCCCTTTGTTTATTGTGTAACTATACTACACATTTGGATGTATGGATGATGCGAAAATATGGTCTTGAAGAATCTTGAACTAAGTTGGCTTGCATTATGGATATCGAGAATTACACTTATGAAACACCAATGCCGATATATGTATCAAAAGAACTATGGTTCGACTTTGAAGTTACATGTAATACATCAATTTACTAATTTAAAAAAAAAAAGGAGGAAAAGTCAAACATGTCATACAAAACAAAATAATAATAATAATAATAATAATAATAATAATAATAATAATTAAAAATATATATATATATATATATATATAGGGAGGCAGTGGATTGATTTATATAAATCCACCCAAGTTCCAATTCCATTTAATAACACACACTATACACAAATAAACGAGTACAGGGAGCAAGAAATAGAAAGAAAGAAGGGAGCAAAAAAAAAAAAAAAAAAAAAAGGGAAAAAAAAAAAAAAAAAAAAGAGGGAAAAAAAAAAAAAAAAAAAAAAAAAGGGAAAAAAAAAAAAAAAAAAAAGAGGGAAAAAAAAAAAAAAAAAAAAAAAAAGGGAAAAAAAAAAAAAAAAAAAAGAGGGAAAAAAAAAAAAAAAAAAAAAAGGGGGAAGAAGAAAAAAAATTGTCAACATGTTAAAATAAGTTCTTCTACTATTAGGCTGGAATTCTTCAAAGTAAAAGGTAAGTAAGAAGTTACTTATTGAAATGTTATGTTTGATTTTGTAATTGTTAGATTGTTAAATTAAATCAAATTTTATTGAAGGGGTTAAGTATAATAAGTTATGAAATTGAGTAAAATGAAAGAAAAACTAGTTTTATTGATTAAAGAGACTTTAGAAATCGCTTAAACGTGAAATGATTAAATTTTGGCATCGTCTATTTAATTATTGAGATTGCTTAAACTAATTAATTGTTGATTTAAAAATTATATCATATTTCAGGCGGCGATGCGGATATCTAGATAGTTTATCAAATGAGTTGATTTTGCGAATATAATTCTGTGAGTGGAAAAATATAAAAAATTTTAAAATATTTATGAATTAAGTATATTATTAAAGTATGTGCAATTATGTGTTCGAATTATATTGTTATTATGGAAATATCTTTTATTATAATACATGTGGGATTTCAAAGATTGTATACGGTACATTGTGAATTGAAATATGAGGTGTGATTTTGAGGTCGACAGAAAAGTACCTGTGATTATATATTTCTTCTAGTTCACTAAAGGGCCTTGACCGTATTCTATACTACACTGAGGAGTCAACTGGGGATAAGAGGTCGTGACCGTGTACATAGAGTTCACTGAGAGATCTTGGCCGTGTTTTAAAATTGATTACCAGAGATCTTGAGACCCACTTTCGTTCACAGAGGGGCCAAAGGCCTGTGGCGATAGTGCTTAGCCCGATATGTGGATTATAGATTTTAGTGAGATGATACATTTTTGGTAGATCACCTATGATGTGATGAGATGGTGGTATAGATATCAGCTGATGACTATATCGTGATTATGAGATGATATTTACAGTGTTATGAGAATGTCTCACTTTTTGTCTATAAATTTTATGAGGCTATCATGTGGAGTATTTAACGATATGAATTTGACGTTTGATAAAAATGTTTAAAGGAGAAAGTATGATATTTTTTTTAATCTAAAATTATTTTTACAGGTAATATTAGTCATTGATAGTTTGAGAATCCTGGTGATTTCAAAGTTAGAGCCACACGACATGTTGAAACATATGAATCCTTTTGATTAAACCACGAAGTAAAATTTTGGGCCCATTGCACTATGTTTTTATGAACATTTGATTTTATTGCATATTTTGAAGTAACTCATAGTGAACCTGGGTGATGGATTTGACATCTAGTCAGCATCTATTATTGACACATGCCACGTTTCGGGTCCACTAGGGTGATTCGGGACGGATAGTGTCATTATATGATTCAAGTGATAAAACATCCAATGTTCAAGAGAATACTCCCGATGATCCTGAGTCTTATCATGAAGCAATTGCCTATATCAAAAGCCTAGTTTTGCCCAACTTTGACCATGAAAGAAACCATCGACCTGGGCAATGGGGAACAAAGGTAAATTAGGTTATATTATAGTGGGTAGTTTCTTGTTATGCTTCTCTAAATTATTGCGTAATCTTTGTGTTTTAACTTGGAATTTTATGTGTTCTCCTACAATGTGTTTGTTGCATGTAATCATAGCCCGGCAGCGTGTTTTACTAATGATGGATGGTTATGGCTTTTTCTTATAAAAAAATCCTAGAAAAATTCGTGTTTTGGTTTTGAAACCTACTTCCGCTCAAAGGACATACTCTATCTCCTTCTCTAATTGCTAAAGCAAGAAAAGTTGGTTGAAAACCAAGATTTTGGTATCAAGCCATGTTCAGTTTAGATAAAGATAAAAATTTTAGTATATTTTGATAAAACTTGATGACATATGAGGTTGAAAAGTTATGAATTTCATAAAATGTCTGGTTGAAATTAATTGTTGACTTCGACTTATATTTTTGTTCAATTTTTCAGTTGAACTGAACAGGGGCTAAATGTATTTCAATGCACCAAAAGAAGAGTTCTAGTAGTGTAGTGGTTTTCACAAAACTGTGTTTTAATGTGCTTATCAGAATCTGTATTTGAATCATTTTGATTCGATATGCATGGGTTATTACGTTCACTATTTTTGTTATTGAATTATCTCTTGATAAAAGGCAAATTTTATAAATAAAGTTATTTGAATTATTATCGTGTTCTTCTTGATGTGTCCTTGTTACTTATTCAATATATTCTATTCATAACTTGCTTTACTGGGGAAAATCAGTTTTGAGAAAACATTGTCATGGTATCTTTCTCTTTGTTACAACTGGCAAACCACTTTGGCAGTATGAAAATTTCTCAAAGAGGAAAATCCATTTTAGGGGAAGGTATATGCCTGATATCTTATTATAGAAACTAATCAAGCAACTCGTGATTCTTGGCTCCCCTGTCAATCCAATCGTCTTATCAGCATATGACAAGCATCAGCTTCATGCTCACTCTACATGCAAGTGCGCTGCGCTAATGTGACTGTTGGGTCCTGGAACATCCTATAATTTTCCGATATGGTGTAGTTTATGAATTGTGGGGGTTATAGAAAATCGCGGTGGATCACTTATGCTGCCAGGCTGTAAGTATTGAGCTCGCTCTTCTTTTGTGTAGCGGTCAATTTCTGTTTCATAACTTCTAAGAAATTGATGTTATACGATTGTGACGATTCATAGGATTGAACTCAGAACTATGCATCATGATTTGACATGATTAGTACCATTACTTTTGTTTGTAATCTCTTCATTTTATGTTTTCTTCGAACAGGATGACGATTGGGATTTTCAGCAAATTGGTTAGAGGATTGCTTGGTGATTTGGTAGTCTCCGCATTGCAGCAGGGTCAGTTTGCATGGCCATCGCTTCGGAGTTGAGGACTTGAGTTAGTTGCCATTTTGACAGAAATGTGTAGTCTGGTGGAAGATTAGAGATTTTTTTAGGTTTTTTCTATGAATGATGGTTTCAGTACTTTTATAATTAAACTTGTGAACTGATGCTTTTATACCAAGAAAAGTGAAGACTTTGTTATGCATCATTTATGATTAAACTTGTGAATTCTCCGGCAACTTATGATTAAAATTACATGGTGTCACATAAAATGTGGAAATGATAAAAAGAATTTCTTTATTTTCAATAACAAATCATAGTAAGTGGACCAAAAAACAATAAATTTATATATCTTGAACATAAATATAATAACCTAACTACTTAATGAAACATGTCTTTGACTATGAATCAATAATTTAACAATCAACTATAAATAGAATACTTAGTGGATTTATTGTATTCAAATACTTTTGGTAGTCCGCATCATCATTGAGTCGCAAAAGACAATGATTAGATGAAATCTGTAGAAGAAAAATGGGGTTTTCTTCCGGTTTACATCACTTTTACCTAACGAGTTGATTCCCTATGCTTAAATTCCTCTAAGTAGATGTTAGGCACTTGTTTATAATCTATCAAATCGTTTTTGGTTCATACATTTTGTGAAATTCACGAGTACTGTTTATTTATATACTATTCAATTTAGAGTTGAGATTTGTAGTTTTCTCAATGAATGATTGACACATTATTTTAAATTAACATATCCAATTTTTCATTCACTGCCATTTGCACTTAAAATCACATGACATTTTAATGTAAAATAATGTCTCAATCATCCATTGTTGGACAACAAATTTTGGACAGTAGATCTCGCGTTTCGTCCTACCCTTCATGATATACAAACATTTCTATACTTGTCAACAATAATTTGTCATTTAATCTAAGCAAAATAATTTGTCAACAATAATTTATTATCTAAGCAAAAACATTTCCTTAACAATTATTACATAAGGAGTGCTTATAAGTTTTGTACAATGTGGATAATAAAGAAATATAAATTGTTGTTTGCTACAAAATGTCTTTTGATAAAAAGAATGTTTGACCACTTGAAAAAAATTTACCCCTATTTAGTGTAGATTTTGATCAAAATTAACGAAATGTATGATTGAAAAATTGTGAATCTCATAAAATATATTGTTAAAAATAATTGTTGACTTTGACTTTGACTTTGACTTAAAATTTGAATTTGATTTTAGTCTACACCAAACAAGGCTTAAGCTTTTCCAAACATGCACTTAGGATTATCATGGAAAAAGAGGCTCTTCATCGTAAAAGAACACTGTGTGCTCTTTCTTCAATTTCTATCTTCACCTCGATCCTTGTTAACCAATTATCACTATAAGAGATGATAGCGGTTTTCTTATTGGTGCATTCTTCATTTCTTCTTAAATGCCAATCTTAAAATTGTATAATGGCATGTGAAGAGTGTTAAGGGAATATAATCCCACATCGGTAAAATACCGAAACAATGACCAATATATAAAGGATTATGACACTCCTCTTAATAAGGTTGACCTTATTAAGATGGATTCCAAATCTTAACATGGTATCAGAGTCCATTAAACTCTAACGAGCGATTCGATCCGATCAAGTCTCTAAAAATGAGCACATGGATTTCAAGATTGGTCTGCTCAAACGAGCCACCATCTTGTGGGGGCATGTTAAGGGAATATAATCCCACATCGATAAAATACCGAAATAATGACCAATATATAAAGGATTGGGACACTCCTCTTAATAAGGTTGACCTTATTAAGATAAACCCCAAATCTTAACCTGGTATCAGAGCCCATTAAACTCCAACGAGCGATTCGATCCGATTAAGTCTCTAAAAATGAGCACACGAATTTCAAGATTGGTCTACTCAAACGAGCCACCATCTTGCGGGGGCATGTTAAGGGAATATAATCCCACATCGATAAAATACCGAAACAATGACCAATATATAAAGGATTGTGACACTCCTCTTAACAAGGTTGACCTTATTAAGATGGACCACAAATCTTAATAAAGGGATCATTCAACATTCAATGGAACCACAGAATTTTCCTGATGAAATCATAATAAAGATACTATCTAGTCTTTCCTTGCAATCCCTTATGAATCCTGGCTATCTTTGATTTCCAGCACTCAATTTGCTAAAGCCCACTCGAGAATTCAATCAATAAGAACAAAGGTGAACCTGACAGTCTTGCTTTTGGCTGCACCATAGAAAATGGTGTAATACTTCGTTCTTGTAATCTCAATTCTTTCATGAATGAAATGACTTCTATAAATGCGGCTGAGATATATGGTGATACATTGCTGAATTCAATGTGGATGATTGGTTCTATTAATGGATTGATTAGTTTATCTGTGAGACCTAATGAAATTTTCTTTTGGAACCCCTCAATAAGAAAATCAAAGAAACTGCCACCATCAGGTATAAATTATGGACAGTTTTCTTTCATTTCGACCTATGGGTTGTTATGACAAGGTAAATGACGATTATATATATATATATATATATATATATATATATATATAGAGAGAGAGAGAGAGAGAGAGAGAGAGAGAGAGAGAGAGAGAGAGAGAGAGAGAGAGAGAGACGCCATTTAAAAGTCTAAATTACCAACTTAAACGTAATTTGGACAGAGTGATGGCTAGGAAACAAAGAAAACAAAATATTCCACAAACTAACGCCAAATGAAATTGCAAACAAAGTCGAGGCAAGAGTTTAAACTCTTTGTCCTTAAGTTGATTTTGCCCCGCAACGATGCCTACGAATTATGACAATTAACTCCTAAGATACAACGACTAATTTCTTGTGCTTGTAGCACTCTAAAACACAAGAACAACGAGCCATAAAATGGCTTTTGCACTCCTGATATGAATGAAAAGAAACCAAAAACTTATGCAGAATTTTGGTATGAAAGGAAGAAAGAAAATGTTATGTTATGAATGAATGCATATCATTAGATGAAGAAATGGACATCCTAAAGGTCCTATTTATAGAGGGAGAAAGGTTGTGAGTAAAAAAACTTGGCCCAAAACTTAGCAACCTTTGTCAAATGGTTGCAACATTTGCTGTCGCTCGCTTATCGCTTTTGCGTTGCTTGAGCATAAAAAACAATGCGTCCGTCGCTCGCTCTTCCCTAAGCCATCGCTTGAGCGACGTCCCATCACTTGAGCAGCAGGCTAGCGCCAGACAAGTGACGGTGTTATTGATTTTCGAGCCAACTACCCTCTTTTCTTCCCAACTTTGGACTGTAATTTCTCATTCATCCGTAATTGGTTCTGGCACTTCAAATATACCACGACGATCAACTCGATGATGGAAACGATTTAGTATATTTATTTTCGTAATTTAACTATCTGATCAAGTCCAAATATTTGATCAAAAGTTGACACCAAGTCATTTTTTCCAAGTTATATGTTGGATTTTATGCGCAATATTAAAGAGATGAAAAATAAAATCAACACAAGAATTTTACGTGGTTCGGCGGTGTGCCTACGTCCATGAGAGTGAATCAAAGATTTCTTTTTTCGGTAGTGAAAAATAGGGTTACAACATATTATTTATACTAACCCTAACTTGAACCCATATAATACTTTAAGGCCCATTCAGGAAATAACCTTGTACCGTACCGCGGGGGCATTACTCCGGCACCCCAACCCATTCAGCGTCCTTAACAACCAAACAGTGAATTAAACCTGCGCAAAGTTGATGTCATTGCTCCACTCCATTCCATTCGATGGGCTTCGCTCCTCTCACTCCACTCCATTTGATCCAGGCCCTGTGTTCCACTCTATGTGAGACACATGCATAACAATCTCCATCTTGGCGAATATTCATCCTTTAGGAAAAAAACATAACCTCGAAAAACCACACAATCTAGAACCAATGAGTTGGGACACATCCTCTCTAACACCTAGAGATATTAATCAAGTTCAAACAATGCTTGAACCTATCCATTGTGATTGGCTTTGTCATCATGTCTGCTACATTCTCTGAGGTATGCACCTTCTCTAACAACAACTCTCCTGAAATAACCAAAACAACTCCCCTGAAATAACCAACCCTCTTATCTTATAAAATCTCACGTCAATGTGCTTGGTTCTTGCATGATAAATATGATTCTTCACTAGGAAGATGGCGCTCTAACTATTACAGTACAGTTTCATTCCATCTTACTTGATCCCAAGTTTCCTAACAAACCCTTTCAACCACAATAATTCCTTGGCTGCCTCAGTAGCCGCCATGTACTCTGCTTCAGTTATAGATAATGCCACAAGTGACTACACCATTGATCTCCAACAAATGGGCCCACTTGCGAGAGTGAAAACATAACTTGTATGGGACCTTTTGTTATCCAAGTTTCCTGCATAATCTATATCTACATATCCTTGAATTGAAATATCACCATGTTGTCTCTCAAACATGATCCCACACTTCATTGTACATTTCAAGTACCTGAAAATCCACTTTACAGCTCTCCAATGCTATTTATCAGGATTAGCCATATACTTACTAACCACACTGATTGTATGTACTAAATGTGGTCTGATACACACTATTGCATACATCAAACATCCAACTGCGTTGGCATAAGGTACCTTTGACATCTCTGCAACTTCTTCTTCATTCTTTAGGCACTGATTATTAAACAATTTGAAGTGATTTGCCAGTGGTGTTGCAACTGGTTTTGCATTTGGCATGCTAAACCTCTCTAACACTTTTGTCAAATAATTTTTCTGAGACACCCATAATTTTCTGGCTTTCCTATCTCTATTGATCTTCATGCCAAGAATTTTCTTAGCCGGTCCCAAGTCTTTAATATTAAACTTACTGCTCAACAAAGATTTCAATTTGTCTACCTCATCTATGTTTTTAGCAGCAATTAGCATGTCGTCCACATACAACATCAAAAAAATATGAGTTATCCTTAAGAACTCTGTAGTAAATGCAACAATCATATTCACAACGACTGTAACCAATTTGAATCATATGAGAGTCGAACTTCTTGTACCATTGCCGTGGAGACTATTTAAACTCGTATAAAGACTTCTTCAGTTTACATACAAGATTTTCTGTTCCTGGTTCCAAAAACCCTTCTGGCTGCTCCATGAAAATCTGTTCCTCTAAATCACCATGAAGGAAAGTAGTCTTCACATCCAGCTGCTCTACTCCAAATCAAAATTAGCCACCATTGTCAAAATAATCCTGATAGAGGTGTGTCTGACGATCAGGGAGAAAATTTCATCAAAATCTACTCCCTTCCTCTGTAAGTATCGCTTTGCTACTAATCAAGCCTTGTATCTTTCTCCTTCTTTTTCTGGCATTGCTTCTTTCTTTCTGTACACACACTTACACCCTATCTATTTCTTCTCATCTGGAAGCTCCACCAAATCCCAAGTATCATTTTTATACAGTGACTCAATTTCCTCCGTCATAACCTCTATCCATTTACCTTTCTCCTGACTACCAATGGCATCCTGAAAAGTTATAGGATCGCTATTGCTGGTAATGAGTGCATAAGAAATCGAATCCTCGAATCCATACTTTGCTGGTGGCTTGATAATGCGACGTGGTCTATCTAAGGCAACACTATGATACTGCTCCACTTCTGACCCCGAACTATCTGCTCCTTGAGCATTAATTTATGTGTTAACATTGTCTAGCACTACTTGTACACTTGGCTCTTACCTCTGCTCTTGTCTGAATTGAGCTTCTCTTTATCTGGAGAAGCTTTAATCATGAATGCTTCATCAAATACTGCATCCCCACTTATCACCATCTTCCTTACCTCTGGATTCCAAAACTTGTATCCCTTTAAATAGCCCAGAAAATACATTTTGTTGATTTTGGATCAAGTTTGGATCGTTAATTACTAGATACATGCACACAAGCCGGATAACCAAATACTCTCAATTCAGAATATTCAACTTCATTACCTATCCAAACTTTCTCTGCAACTTTCCCATCTAGTACTGCTCGTGGTGATCTGTTTATGACATAACATGCCATGTTAACTGCTTCTGCCAAAAAACTCTTCGAGAGCCCTGTATTCAGCCTCAAACATCTTACCCGTTCTGCAATTGTTTTGTTCATCCTTTTCGCTACACCACTCTAATGCGGTGTCTTGTGAATTGTATAGTGCCGCTGAATACCATGCTCCTTACAAAATTTTAGAAACTATGAATCTGTATACTCTATACCGTTGTCTGTCCTCAATTACTTAATTTTTCTGACTGTCTGATTCTCTACTTCTGCTTTCCATAATTTGAACTTGACAAAGGTTTCAGACTTGTGCTTCATGAAATATACCCAAACTTTTCTAGAGAAGTCATCAATGAAAGTAATAAAATACTGAGATCCACATTTGGACAACTCCCTCGCTGGTTCCCAAACATCTGAGTTCACGTAATCAAGAATGCCCTCTGTCTTGTGCTTTCCCATCTTGAATTGTACTCTGGATTGTTTTCTAAGTACATAGAACTTGCAGAAATCCAGCTTGCATGATTTTACCCCCTTCAACAAATTCCTCTTGTGAAGCTCAACCATACCACGTTCTCCTATATGCCCCAGTCACATATGCCATAGAAGAGTGTCATCTGACTCAAATTCTGCTGTAGCAACTCGACCTACAACTGTATCACCAAGTAGTTTGTAGATATTCCCTAATAATTTCTAACCCTTCATCACAATCATAGCCCCTTTCTTCACTATTAGAGCCTCACACTCTGACTTATAAGAGTAACCATTTGTGTCTAAAGTGTCTAAAGAAATTAGATTCTTTTTCAACTCAGGTACATACCTAACATTTTCCAAGGTCCTTACCACACCATCGAACATTTTAAATTTTGTGAACCCCATTCCAATTGCCTTACATGATGCATCATTACCCATCAGAACAGATCGAAAATTACCATAACGATATGAATGAAACCAATCCCGATGAGGACACATGTGATATGAACAGGCTGAATCAAGTACCCAACAGTCGTTTAATTTTTCAGAATTTCATGCAGAGACTAATAGCATGTCTCCATTTCTAGAATTCAAGTCTCCTTTTGCAACACTAGCTGAGTTTGAGGACCCATCATCTTTCCTTTCATCACCCTGCTTCTTATTGGGATAGCCTTTCTTAAAGTGACCCATCTGATGGCATTTGTAGCACTTGACGTTTTTCTTATTTTGATTCCTGGATTTTGATCTCGTGTTCCCTCTATAAGAAACACCACTGTCCTTCCTTCTCCCACGATCCTGATAGCCCTTTAATATCAACCATTCACCGTGTGAAGTTTCACCAGTACGCAGTTTTCGCTAGTTGTAGGCTACAGGGCTGATGTGACTTCTTCCAATTCGAGAGTCTCTGTAACCCATGTCAACGTGATCACCAGATGGTCGTACGAAGGAGGAAGTGAGCATAACAAAATAATTGACTTGTCTTCATCATCAAACTTGATTTCAAGTCGCAATAGATTGCTGATAATTTGATTGAACACATTGGTGTGTTGAATCAGATCCATACCCTCCAACATCTTCAGTCCGTACAGCCGCTGCTTCAGATGCAGCTTGTTCGTGAGAGACTTCGACATATAATGACTCTCCAATTTCTCCCGAACCTTCGTTGAAGACTCAATATCCATTACGCGGTACATGATCTCGTCCGCCAAACAAAGCCGGATTGCACCAACTGCTTGCACCTTGAGCTCTTCCCAATCAGCATCTGACGTAGCTTTTGGCTTCTTCCCAAATAGTGCCTTCACCATTCCTTGCTACGCCAACAAATCCTTTACCCTTCGCTGCCATAATCCTAAATTTCCAGATCCTTCAATGGAAGAACTCGCCATCTGAACCTTGCTCTGATACCCGTTGTTGGATTTTATGCTCAATATTAAAGAGATGAAAAAGAAAATCAACACAAGAATTTTACGTTGTTCGGCTGTGTGCCTACGTCCAGGAGAGCGAAGCGGAGATTTCTTTTTTCAGTAGTGAAAAATAGGGTTACAACATATTATTTATACTAACCCTAACCTGAGCCCATATAATACTTTTAGGCCCGTACAGAAAATACACATGTACCGTACCGCGGGGGCAACCCGCGTAAGGCCGATGTTGTCGCTCCACTCCTCTCATTCCACTCCGCTCCGCGCCGGCATCAGCCCATTTGATCCAAAACCTGTGTTCCACTCTATATGAGTCACATGCACAACATTATAATTAACCAAAATTTTCAATTTCTCAAACCAATTCCAACAATCCTCTACATGAATGAAAATTTCGCAATATGCACTACACAATGCAAATGAAATGTAGACTCTAACAAAAGGAGTACATATGATAAGTTATAGCTTCAAGATAAGTGGCTTGTGGCTATGAACCTTCCTTAATCGAATACAATCGAATTTACTAGGCTAATTGGAGAGCACGATATCTTGAACTATTCAGTCGTTCGTGTAAATCAAAATAATTGTATCAACACTATAACTCATCTAACCATTTTGGTTCTTAGGTTTATGTTCTTTTTGGCTTGGACAACTCTTGGTTTTATAAGTGCTTTAGAGAATTAAGCCTCAAATTCTCGGAGAAGCAGTCCCACTTCATACTTATATAGGTGATCTCCTACCTTTCCAGTGCTAAGGTATAGAAATTATTAAAAGTACATACTATTGATGCTTTTGATGGAAGGTTATGGAGTTTTCCATATAAGAAAAATCCTAGAAAAAGTCGAATTTTGTTTTTGAAACCTACTCCCACACAAAGGACATGCTCTCTCTCCTTCTTTAATTGATAAAGAAAGAAAATTGATTGAAAATCAAGATTTTGGTATCAAGCCCTTGTTTTGTTTATATAAAAATTAATTTTTTAGTAGATTATGATAAAATTTGATGAAATGTGTGGCTGAAACGTTATGGGTTTCATAAATGTGTAGTTAAAATTAATTCTTGACTTTGACTTTGACTTAAATTTTAATTCAAGATTTCAGGTAAACCGAACATGGGCTAATGTAAATTTCATTGCACCAAAAAACAAGTTCTAGTAATGTAGTGGTTTCTACTAAACTCTCTATTTAATTTGGACATTTGGATCTGTATTTGAATCCTTTTGATTCAATATGCATAGGATATTATGTTTACTATTTTTGTTATAAAATTATTTCTTGATAAAAGGCAAATTTTATAAATAAACTTTCCTGAACCCATTTAATTATCGTGTTCTTCTTGATGTATCCTTGTTACCTATTCAATAAATTCTACTTATAACTTGCTTTAGTTGGGAAAATCAGTTTTCGAGAAAACATTGTCATGATATCTTTCTCTTTGTTACAACTATCTAACCACTTCAGCAGTATGAAAATATCTCAAAAACTCATGGAGCTTGGAGGAAAATCCATTTTAAAGGGTTGATAGTGTTCGAACAATTGTGGGGCATATTAACAGAGAATCTGTTTCCAAGATCTTCGCAATGAATGGCAGTATTCGGCTATTGTTATATAATTATTTTCTTTTTAGCAAATCTATAACAAAGAGCTAAGTTGAGCCAAAAGAACTCATTTGTCGTCTACATAAGTATTAGAGATAGGTGTATCCATTGTTGCATATTACTTTTCCAAAAATCAATAAGTACGTCACTTTTGTCTCGAAATGCCTTTATTGTCAATTTGCCAAAACGAACTAATTTGTCTTCATAGTAACTTTTATATTTCATCTGATATGTATGCTAAAACATAGACATTTAAGGCAAGGTATATGCCTAATATCTCATTATAGAAAGTAATAACGCAACTCGTATTTCTTAGCTCCACTGTCAATCCAAGCGGTTTTATCAGCATATGACAAGCATCAACCTCATGCCCACTCCATGTGCAATTGCACTGTGCTGATTTGACTGTCGATTCCTATAATTTTCCGATTTGGTGTAGTGCATGAATTGTCGGGGTTAAGGAAATTGGCAGTGATTGTTGATATAATGTCACTTTTGTTGTCATTTCCATTATGTATTTTTGTACATTATTGAAGGTTATTTTTGTCACCAAAGTGTAGTACCTTGTCAAGTCAAAGTATGGGTGTAATTGATAGATTAGGTGGTCTAAGGTATGACTTAATATATCTTCATACATAAGGTCACATATTATATGAAAAAAATAGTTTCTTCTTCTTTGTTCTGAGAAAAGCTAACAGTGGTATCAGAGCACTTTAGGGTCTTTGAAGGGAGCAAAAAAATTGGTTGAAGGTTCAACTAATCAGTGATATCTCAAACAAGTAAATTTGAAGATTCAAGAGTGATGGCCTCAAGTGATTTCTCAGCACCATTGCCTGCTGCATTTATAGGAGATAATTACGATTTTTGGGTTGCTAAAATGAAGGCATACTTGAAGGCTTATGGCTTGTGGGAGATAACTGAAACAGGAATAGAACCTCCACCATTGAGAGCTAATCCAACCATTGCTCAATTGAAACAGCATGGTGAGGAAGTAGCAAAAAAGTTTAAAGCTTTGTCTTGCATTCAATCCGCCGTATCTGATGCAATCTTTACCAGAATCATCACAAGCGAGATAGCAAAGGAGGCCTGGGATCGGTTGCAAGAGGAGTTTAGGGGAAATGCAAGAACAAGACAAATGAAAGTGCTCAACCTGAGAAGAGAGTTTGAGAGTCTGAAGATGAAGGAGACTGAATCTGTCAAAGATTATTCTGATAGATAAATGAAGGTTGTGAATCAAATAAGACTCTTGGGAGATGAGTTAAGTGACAAAAGAATTGTGGAAAAGGTTCTTATCAGCTTGCCCGAGAAGTTCGAAGCTAAAGTCTCATCATTGGAGGACTCAAGGGATCTGTCTTCAATGTCTGTGGCTGAACTTGTTAATGCATTGCAAGCCACTGAACAAAAAGTCTGATAAGGCAAGAAGAACAGATAAAAGGAGTCTTATTTGTTAAAGGAAAATTTAAGGCACAAACCAGTTATGGTGTGAAGCAAAACCAACCTGGAAGAAGGAGACCTGATGACAGTAGAAGTGCTACTGATAAAAAGGTGGATTATCCACCTTGTCCCCATTGCAAAAAATCTAGTCATTCACCCAAGTGGTGTTGGTATAGACTTGGAGTTCAATGTAGAGGGTGTAAACAATTTGGTCACATTCAAAAAGTGTACAAAAACTTGAAGGAAAAACCGAACCAACAGCAAGCACGGTTGGCAGAGGATCAAACACAGCAACTGGAGGAGCATCTGTTTTAGTTCAAAAATTGGAAATGCTAATGAATCTTGGTTGTTGGACAGTGGTTGTACTCATCATATGACCTCAGATTCAAGCATTTTTGTTGAGCTAGATAATGCATACAGGTCCAGTGTGAAAGTTGGAAATGGAGAACATGTGGAAGTGAAGGGGGTAGGCAAAATTTCTGTGCAAACTCCATCAGGTACCAAGTATATTTCAGATGTTCTTTTTGTCCCTAAAATTGATCAGAATCTGATAAGTGTCGGCCAGTTAATTGAGAAAGGTCATATGCTTATATTTAAAGACAATATGTGTACTATACTTGATTCATTAAATCAAGAAGTGATGAAAGTGGATATGAGACATAGAAGCTTTCCTTTGGAACTGAGAAATGTGAAAAATTAGGCACTTATTGGGACTGTGAATGAATCACCTTTGTGGCATAAACGGTTAGGGCATGCTAACTACAAGTCACTTGAACAAATGCATGATTTGGAGCTAGTAAAAAATATGCCTAAGATCAGTAAGGATGAATGTGTGTGTGATATTTGTCAATTGGGAAAATTATCAAGGCTGTCGTTTGACAAAAACTCAGCTAGGAGAGCAGAAAATAAACTTGATCTTATACATTCAGATGTGTGTGGTCCAATGAGGGTACCAACATTGAATGGAAGTAGATACTTTGTCCTTTTTATTGATGATAAAACCAGAATGTGTTGGGTTTACTTCTTGAAAATGAAGTTTCAAGTTGCTGGTATATTTCAGAAGTTTAAGACGCTTGTGGAAAACGAATGTGACAGAAAAATTAAAGCTATCAGATCTGATAATGGAACTGAATATTGCTGCAATCAATTTGATAGATTTTGTGATGAAATGGGAATTAAACACCAGCTAACCGTGCCTTATTCTCCTCAGCAAAACGAGGTTTGTGAAAGGAAAAATAGGACAATTATGGAGATGGCTAAATGTCTATTGTTGGAGAAGAACATCCCTAAGGAGTTTTGGGCAGAAGCTGTCAATACAGCTGTGTACTTACTAAAAGATTGCCAACAAAATCATTGAATAAAATGACACTTTATGAAGCCTGGAATGGTGTTCAACCAGATGTGTCCCACATTAAGGTATTTGGAAGCCTTTGTTATGTGCATATACCAGATGTGAAGCGGGACAAGTTGAGTAAGAAAGTTGATATTGGTATCTTGATTGGATATTGTGAAAATGCAAAAGGCTATAAAGTGTATAATCCTCAATCAAAGAAGATGATGTCCAGCAGGGATATCAAGGTTGATGAAGGATCATCTTGGAATTGGGAACTTGACTCGGAGACCAGCAAAGAAAATCAGTCTCAGATTCCAAGAATGGTCACAAATGAAGTAGATGAAATGGGCAATGATGAAGTAGGGATTGAACTTGATCATTTAGAGGCTGATAGTGGATCTGATTTAGAAAATCCAGTGCTAAGAACAAGGCCATTAGCTGATATATACGCCAACTGTAACACAACATTACTGGAACCATCAAATCTTGCTGAGGCTATAAATTCTCAAGTGTGGATGGCTGCTATGGAAGAAGAACTGAGAATGATCAATAAGAATGGAACTTGGGAGCTAACTGATAGACCAAGAGATAAGCATGTCCTTGGTATAAAATGGGTGTTCAAGACTAAGTTGAATGCAGATGGATCATTTAATAAAGCCAAAGCCAGACTTGTTGTGAAGGGCTATGAACAACAATATGGGGTTGATTATTCTGAAACATTTGCCCCTGTTGCAAGGTATGAAACCATTAGATTATTACTTGCAATTGCTGCTATAAGAGGCTGGAGAGTTCATCATTTAGATGTCAAGTCTGCCTTTCTAAATGGTTGGCTGAATGAGGAGATACATGTTAAACAACCGGATGGTTTTGCTATTGCTGGAGAAGAAAACAAGGTCTATCTACTCAAGAAGGCTTTGTATGGCTTGAAGCTGGCTCCAAGAGCCTGGTATTGTAGGATTGATGATCATTTGATGAGTCTTGGATTCACTAAAAATGTGAATGAACATGCACTTTATTTCAAGCAAAGGGAGGATGAAACTACCATTATTTCCTTGTATGTTGATGACTTGCTGGTAATTGGGAGCAATGAAGAGGCTGTTGACAAGTTGAAGGATGAAATGATGACAGTCTTTGAGATGACAGATTTGGGGATTGCAAATTATTTCCTTAGCATGGAAATTTATCAAACTTAAAACGGGATTTTTGTGAACCAGCAGAGATATGCTGAGAATGTGCTGAAGAAGTTTAGCATGGAGAAATGTAAGCCCGTTAATACACCTATTGTTCAAAATTTGAAGCTAATGAAGGAGGATGACAACAAGAAGAGTGATGAAAAGGTGTATAGAAGTCTTGTGGGATGTCTTTTGTATTTAACCATTACACGGCCTGATCTCACATTTGTTGCAAATCTGCTGTCCAGATTCAGACAAGAGCCCAACGATCTTCATTTTCAAGCAGCTAAACGAGTCCTAAGGTATATCAGAGGGTGTACTGATCTTGGAATCTGGTTTATGAGATCAGAAAGTTATGTTTTAACAGGTTACTCTGATAGTGATTGGGCTGGATCAAGTGATGACATGAAGAGCACTTCAGGCTATATATTCTACTTGGGATCAAGACCCATCTGCTGGAACTCAATGAAGCAAAAGACGGTTGCACAATCTACAGCAGAGGCAGAATATATAGCTGCATCCGAAGCAACAAATCAGGCAATTTGGCTAAGAAAAGTGTTGGCAGATTTGAGTCACAAGCAAGAGGAAGCTACTGTCATTAACTGTGATAATCGATCAGCTGTGGCTATGATCAACAATCTCGTATATCATGGTAGGACAAAGCATATAAAGATCAAGTATCATGCTATTCGAGAGGCACAAGCAAATGGTGAAGTGAAGCTGGTCCATTGCAAATCTGAAGATCAATATGCGGATGTTTTCACAAAATCTTTGTCCAAGGATAAGTTTGAATCATTAAGGATGTCTTGTTTTTTCCAACAAAAGTGCCATGGAGGAGTGTTGATATAATGTCACTTTTGTTGTCATTTCCATTATGTATTTTTGTACATTATTGAAGGTTATCTTTGTCACAAAAGTGTAGTACCTTGTCAAGTCAAAGTATGAGTGTAATTGATAGATTAGGTGGTCTAAGGTATGGCTTAATATATCTTCATACATAAGGTCACATATTATATGAAAAAAATAGTTTCTTCTTCTTTGTTCTGAGAAAAGCTAACAGTGACTCACTTATGCTGCTGGGCTTAAGTATTTCGCTCGCTCTTGTTTTGTTTAAAATACAATTTATGTTTCATAACTTCTGAGAAAATAATGTTATCTGAATGAGAAGATTCATAGAATTGAACTCAGAATTATGCGTCATGATTGGGGCAGATTCCAAACTTCAGCAGGATTAGTATCATTACTTTCGGATGTAAGCTCATCATTTTATGTTTTCTTTGAACATGATGACGATAGGGATTTTCAGCAAATTGGTTAGAGAATTGCTTGGTGATTTGGAAGTTTCCGCATTGCAGCAGGGTTAGTTTGCATGGCCATCGCTTTGGAGTTGAGAACTTGAGTTAGTTGCCATTTTGACAGAAAAGTGTAGTCTGGCGGAAAATTAGAGATTTCTTTAAGGTTTTTCTATGAATGTTGGTTTCAGTACTTTTATGATTAATCTTGTGAGCTGATCCCGAGCAACTTTGCTTTTATTTCAAGAGAAATGAAGACTTTGTTATGAATCAGTTATGATTAAACTTGTGAACTCTCCAGCAACTTATGATTAAAATTAGATGGTCTAACATAAATGCAGAAACGATGAAAAAGAATTTTTTTATTTTCATTGACCGATCATGATAAGTAGGCAAAAAATGAAATTTATAAAATTTCATAGAATTGTGCTACAGGTACAGTTCGTTTCACAGCATTATTGACAGCCATCTCATATGGGGGAGTGGGGCCAGTGATTAAAAATAATCGCCGATCCCATGTTTTGTGAGAGAGCTGTCAAATAAAGTGTATAGTGTCGTACACTTATCATTTTCCAATCTCATATCTGCACTACTTAATAAAATTCACATTAACCTCCAAACAGTAAGGGATCCAGCAAAAATAGATTGTATAATTTTCTAATTGAATCAATATTTAAACTAAATTATATGATTTTATCGGTACAAAACAACTTGTCAAAAGATGGAAGATCAAATTTACCTTAGCATATGATGTCTCAAAATGCTTCTTAGAACCGCCTTCATGAACCAACTAGTTTCAATATAAAAAGCTTCCCCGTCAATTCATGAGCCACCCCATAATCAAGAATAAGCTCCCTCGTAGACAGAGGAAATATTTGTTATGGTTGTGACTCTCAATTAGGAAAATAATTGTTGAAGATGGCGTGTTGAATTAAAATTGGAAGAGGGATGAAAGTGGCAGACAAGTTTTAAGGGAACAAAATCTTGATGTTGCATGTTGGAGTTGGACGGCAATCAATTGTATCAAATTTATAAGGAAAGAAATTCTTTTCCAATTGAAACTTCATGCGACCGCACTAACACACACTATGCGGTCGCACAAGGAGTATACCTGTGCGGTCGCACAGTAATAATTTTTGGTGGCGGCAAATTATTTCCTTTACGTGATTTTTAACCTAGTTTTCATATTTTCTCCTTCTTTTAGGGTTTGGCTCATGTACTATAAATATAGGGGTCCTCTTTTCAGTTTAAGATGTAACAATAGAAACTTTCATTGCTATTGTACTCTCCTTTCATAGTATTGAATAAAACATCGTTCCTTTTACCAGTTCTGCTTTTATTTTCTTTACTTTAATCTTGTTCTTGATATTATTTGTGATCTTGTTAATTACTGCAATTACAACAAGTGGTATTCATTAAATCTCAATTCCTGCATTATTGGTCATTGGTCTCAACAATATTCTTCGTAGTGTGCAACATACGTTGAGGAAAAGATGCATTAATTATTATTTCGTCCACCGCCGTTGCTAATTCTACGCAAACTCGGTCCAAAATGCGCCACTATTTTCCAGGAAACCACTAGAGTGAAATCATTTCTCAGGAACTTAAATTAAAAGGGCCTTCCAACATTTTGTAAGCCTCGACATCTCTCATTAACTCATCCGCACGTAGTCATATTCCCAGTGTCCTCCCTACATTTGGATGTGATAGATCCAAGAACTTCACCAGCATTCTATTGCTAGCCACGTCGAACACCATAGTGTTGAACCATATTGTTGAACCACATTATCTAAAAGCATTGCAGCTAAAAGTCTTAATTTGGTAAGTTATTGCTCCATGTATGTTCTTGTCTAGAAAGAAACATAGTTATTCAAACTCTTCTAGACCATTTTCACGTATTGCTCATATTAGTGCGGATACTTATGTCCTTTTATTATCATTTGCAGGAGGTCAGGTCTAGCCTCTTCCAAAGTTTTACTCTTCCATCAATCTTTTGCAGAGAAAGTGGATACCATATTTTAATCAAAAAGGGCACATGATTAGTCACTTGGAAATGGTAATCACTTTAGGTATCCATTACAAAAAGCCTATATTTTCTGTTCTACTTTATGAAATTCAAATTCCTTTAAAAACAGGCTAGTAGTGCACAAGTTCGTATAGTCATGCAAAATCTACTAAACTGTCTTTTCATCTACCACGGGATTTGTTAATGGCAAGCTCTTCTCAGGAATGTCATAAGGATTCCTCCAACATTACTGCTTCACCGTTGATATTCCTTCACTACCTGCAGTAAAGGATACAGCAGCAAAAAAATTATAAGTTTTGTGTTTTGTGTGTCTACATCAAGATTTAAATTAAGTTATCGACCACACCTAATCTATAGAAAATGTATTACACGTAGAAACCAGTTTGTGAATATATAGAAAATCGAATTTATCATAGCATATGATGTCCCAAAATGCTTCTTGGAACTCAAAACTGAAGGACTAAAAAAGCTTAGTTAGTTACATACATAAAGCTTCCCAGTCCTTTCATTAGCCACCCCGTAATCAAGACAAAGCTCCCTCATATTTTCCATAGTGAACCGTTATTGTGATCATACAACCCAAGCTGCACAAAAACTTTTGGAGGTGAACTACGGTTCATGTAACATACCTCATTCCAGATACATCTAGGTAAAATCCAATGGAGGGATTGATGGATGTACTGGGTGAACATAGTCAGAGAATATTTTTGATAAATCCCCCCATTCCTCCTGATGGGTAGAAGTTGTGATAAATATCAATTTTTGCACTCAAATAAATAAACTTTCATTAATCACACAATATATAACAAATACGATAAAGCAATTCTCTCTCAATAACTCTCTTATACAAACATAGAATTTTCTCTTCTTCCCGATAGTTTAAAATACATGCCAATACTAAGAAGTGTTTAGGATGATCAAGTAACTCTTTTTAACCTCCTTTTGTAGAAGTATTCAAAATGAACAAGAAACTTCCACCTCCATTAGAAGAAGAATTCAAAATGATTTAGTAACTTCCACTTCCTTTAGAGAAGAAAAGTTCAAGATAATTAAGCAACTATTTAATAGTTATCGACCAATCATGAGCTTTTCCTTAACCTTGTAATATTCTTCTATCCAATAAAACAATTTTGCTTAATCAAGTAGAATTTTGACTAAGTCATGTATTCATCTTCATACTTCTAAAGCTTCTTGATGATTTTGAACTTTTTTTTACTTCTAGAATTTCATTGGTCAAGTTTACACTACTTTCAACACCTCCCACCTCTCAACCAAATGACTTGGATAAATCGAACAATCGTCATTTGTGGTAAAGATCTGATGATCTTGAACTCGAATGAGAATAACTCCCGCAAACTCAAAACTAAAAGATCCTGTACTGATCAAGTCCAACGATATCACTACCCAACCAGTCTCCCTTGACCTAAACACTTCAAACCGCTTCCTAATCCCCATTTGACTCACACTGTTTGGAGGAAGAAAAAAGAACAGGGGTAGGGATGGGAGGTGATATAGAGGTGAGAGGGTGGTGTGAATTCAGCATTGGTGGGGGGAAGAAGAAGAAGAAGAAGAAGAAGAAGAAGAAGAAGAAGAAGAAGAAGAAGAAGAAGAAGAAGAAGAAGAACCCATTTCCTTCTCCTCAATTTTTTGAAGAAAATCTTAAATTAGGTCTTTGTATGTGTGTGTTTGTAATATAGAGATAGATAGTTCTGTGCGTCTCTATGAGCTCGAAAATGTGAACGGAGTCTGGGAATGATGGAAGGAACAAAGTTAAACCTGCACAGTTGGAAAGAGCAAAAAATAATATGGGGGAGAACCAGAAATAACGTATAATAGTTGTTGTGTGATGACCAAATTGGATTTTTTGTTGGATTTATTTTTGTAAACTGAACTATTCATTCTAGTTCCTATAGCTCTTCTACTTATCGTTTACGTAAAAACAATTAGTCAAAATGATTTTTGATTTTGATGATCTTATAACTTAACTCTTTACCATCATATATAAGGATTGTAATGTAGTAAAGTTTCTCTTCTTTTTTAGGCATCACAAAAATATAAGATAACACTATTAAGATGTGTGCAAGATGATTATTCGAATTATTGTGAATCAAAAAGAAACCCTAAAAAAGGTATGCTTTTGCTTGACCAATGGGATGCAACCAAAACAAGTACCCAATATTAATGCTGATTCTTGAGTCAACAATGACAAGGCTTGATGAAACTAGAGGAGACTGCAAGGCCTTCAGCAGTAAAATCTCGTCATCCATTAGTTTAACTAATCAAGTATAGAAGACAAATAGTTAACTTTATGATATTCACGATACTGGAGATTGATTTTTTATTTGGTAATCAAGCATTAGCTCAAGTGTAGTTGAGTTCCTCTCAAATTGAACGGTTTTAAAGCCGCATCAATCATACATATCTTAATGTAAATCTTATCTAGATGTCATTGCTCTTTTTTGGAATTTATTAAATTTTCAACACGTCTACTTACCGTTTTAGAACATATTTTAATAAAATTAATTAATTGTGTAAGTCAGAATTTTCTTTAAAATGATGAATATATTCATAAATGGACTTGCTTCTTACCCTTGTCCAATTACTTGTGATCCTATTTACCCCGAGTAATATTATCTATAATAAGTAGTCTAGAATAGCATTCAAGTGTCATTAATTCATATCAACTTTCACTACCAGGATTGGTAGTATCACTACAACAAAGTTTATTTTTTACGACATGCATTGTGTGGCATAAATAACTCTTCACGGCGTACAGCAAAATGCCGTATAAAACAATGTTGTAAAACATGATTTATTTTCTTCGACGTGCGGAGTACGCCATATAGAGAGCACCATCATTAATTTTTACGATGTTCAGTGGCACATTGTAAAAAGTATCGCACTTTTTACCAAGTGTTAATATGTATGCCGTATATTTAATTCCTTCTACAGTGTTCACTGAACGAATGCCATAAATGTGATATACTTTTTATGGAGTGCATTGAACGCTGTATAAGGTTATGGAATTTATGGCATTATTAGTAGTACGCTGTGAAAAGTGGTTTAATTTTTACGGTGTGCCTAAACACGCCTTAAACATCAATTCAATTTTTTAAAATTTATTTATTTATTTCATTGCCAACAAACCTATAATATTTACAAAACAAAATTAATCCATATATAATCAAGTTTTCTATTGTTTCGATAAATAGAAATATTGAATACGGTTCAATACAAAATTTCTCTTATTTATTCAGTCATATTATTCTTTTTTTCTTCTATTAGTTTCATCCCTATTAAGTCTATAATGAATTTTGAAATAAATTTAGTAAACCATTTTATTTATATAAAATGTGCTTATTTAATTAATATTGTCATTTTGACGGCTTGAAAGCTGCATAATAAATTGTGTCAAGCTTGTACAAAAAATAATATACTATTTAATAAATACTATTTTAAGGGGTATATTTTTACATATAGGATTAGGTTGGATATGATCCCGGCAAATATGATTAGGACATGGAGAATGAAAGTATATTGTTACCATATTGGTTGGTGCAACACCATATTAGAAAAATGTTTGAGCATTCAAAAACATAAAATTTATAACAATTTTTTTTCATTCATCCTAAACATGTCACCGTTCATCGTAAATATGTCAGCTTGCACTAACTTGAGAACAACTCCAATCGTATTCACAATTATAAGAGCCAACCATGATCGAGTTAAGTACCTCACTCACCAACCCTTTCCTTTGACCTAAGCACTTCAAATGGTTCCTTGTACTCTCCTAGACATTTTGCCAGAATTGAATTGAGACTGGACTGGCCTTGCAAGTCGGGTCAAGTTCTACATAAATTTTATTGGGTTCATGTTTGATTCTTGGTTCACCCATTTTTCTTTTTTCTAAATATAGATCTAGATATGCTTGTCATTTGGTATATGTGATTTTGCTGGATCCTTATTATGGATGATTTAATGCAAATTTCATCAGTTTTTTAAACACTAAATTAATCTCTGGTCCACGAGGATGAACCGTTGCTTGGAACTTAAACCATCATACCTAGGGTCCATGAGGACGAACATTGAAGACATGCCCACATTAAAAGAAGCTTTACAGATATCAAACTACGTAATCCTGTAGCTCGAGTTAAAGAACTCTAACACAATTTGTCGGTTCATGCGAAGATGAGAAAAACTAAGGTGGTGGATATATATGAGGGAAAAGCCTCCCTGCACAGGCCCTTTTGCACAGGGCTATCACACGGGGTGGACCCCACATGTGGACTCCATGTGTGGGGTTCACCTCCATGTGTGTGCAGCTATATAGGCCTGTGCAAAGGAGCCTGTTCAGGTAGCACAACTCATATATGAGCTAGGGAAGGTGAGCAACATGTTAGCGAATGGCGCCTTCTTTTTTGTGGGCTTTACTTCTAAAATCTACTTAGCCTACAGTACTCCTGCCTCCAGATTACCTCTCAGCACCTCATCCACACAAAGGCATATGCCTCATGTCCCTCCCTATTTTTGGATATATGATAGATCCAAGAACGTCACCCACATGCTAGCCAATATTGACCATAATTATCTATAACTTTGAAATTTAAGAGTCTACACATGGTAGTTTTTCTTCCCCGTATATTATGTATCGATTAAGACCTGATAAAAAAAATTTATGTACTATTATAGGAAAATGTTAATGGTGAGAAACCATTGACAAAACGTGCAATAAAAACAAAATGTCTCCCTTCATGAATTTTTATTTTTTTATTTTTTATTTTTGCATAGAAATCGGATTTCTGCTATTCATCCAATAGGGACAGATGATTAGCAACTAAGAAGTGGAAATCATTAATATCCATTTGCACAGCTCAACCATATCTGGACTATTTTATAAAACTTGCACATATACTACGTTATAAAACTCATTTTCACCACAAACAGTAGTGTCCAACTGAAATAGATTTCTTCAAGTTAAATTACACGATTCATATCGGACGGAATGAAGTTTATAGAAAATGAATTATGGATACAAAACAGATTGCAAAGATGGAAGATTAAATTTACCTTAGCATATGATGTTTAAAAACGCTTCTTAGAACTACATTCAAAACGAACCAAGTTACAGTATAAAAAGCTTCCCCTTCTATTCATCAGCCACCCCATAATCAAGAATATGCTCGTGACTCATAGACACGAGATATTCTCCGTAGCATACAGCATAAGGTGAGGGAAAGATTCATTAATTTTTATTCTGGTCGACCACCACAGATGATACAACTAAAACTCCGTCCTGATTCTCCACTATTTTCCCAAGAAACCACCCGCACAAAACCATTTCTCAGGAACTTATATCTGGTGTCCACAAGGACAAGATTTCAAAACACCACGTTAAAAATGAGCTAATGCAAGATCACCTATCATGCAGGCAACAAAGTACATAATTCTATTACTCAAGGTAAAGAAAAAATAAAAAAATCTTCTCCCTTTGTGCAGCCTCCTACTTCCAACATTTTCTTAGCCTCCACATCTCTGAGAATCCACACGAAGTCATATGCCCAGTGGCCTCCCTACATTCGGATGTGATAGATCCAGGAATGTCACCTGCATGCTGGCCACGTCGAACACCATATTTTTGGACGGCCATCATATAAGGCTTGGCAACTAAAAGTATCAACTTGGTAAGTTTTGGCTCCTTGTATGTCTTCTAGAAGGAAAAATAAATATTCAAACTCTTGTTGATTTGTTTCATGTATTGCATATGTTTGTCTGGAATAAGTATGTCCTTTTATTAACGTTTGTGTTAAGGGATAAAATCCCACATCAATTAAAGATGAAAATATATCCCAACTTATAAAGGATTGTAATATTTCTCTTAACAAGGTTGACATTTTAAGATGGAACCCTAAATTTTAACATGGTACCAGAGTTCATTAAGTTCAAACAAGCACTTTGATCCGATTAAGTATCAATAAATGAGTATACAAATTTCAAGATTGGTTAGTGAAACGAGCCACTATTTTGTGGAGCATGTTAAGGAATAAAATCTCACATCAATTAAAGATGAAAATATAGACCAACTTATAAAAGATTGAACTACTCTCCTTAAGAAGGTTGACATTTTAAAAGGGAACTCCAAATCTTAACAATTTACTAAAAGTAAGGTCTAGCCCTCTCCTAAGTTGTACTCTTTTTGGTTTTTTAATACAACGTGCAATTACAATGGGCTCTAATAAAATAAATAAGAGTTTGTTTGGTACAGTTTAAAAATCAATTAAAATCAATTTTTGACCGTTATTTCACTGTTCAAGTCGTTATTTTTGAATTCTTCTCTTATAGGTAGGACTCACTTTATCTCTAACGATCAAAAAATCAATTATCAAAATCCTTACCAATCAAGCACTAAATTGGAAGAAGCTTATAGTGAGAAACATAATGTGCAATGAAATAGAAATGTGTCTTTTGTAAAGAAAACAGACTTCTTCTATTCATCGGAAAGGGGCACATGATTAGTAACTTTAAAATAGCAATAATTATAAGTATCCGTTATTCAAATTTCTTTCAATACATGCTAATATCACACAAGTTCATAATGTCCTGAAAAATCTACTAAAATATTTTTTTCATCTACCAAAGGGATTTGTTGATGGCAAGCTCTTCTTAGGAATGTCGTAAAGGATTCCTCCCAAATGACTACTTCACGATTGATATTCCTTCACAACCTGCATAGCCATTGGCTGAGTACCGATAAAAGAAAATCACATCGAACAAAAAAGAATATGGTATTAATTAAATTATAATTATTGTGTCTACATCAAGATTCAGATTTGGTTATCGATCCAATCAAATTTATAAAAAAATGAATTATATGTACAAACTAGTTTGTGAAAAGATATAAGGTCGAATTTACCTTAGCATATGATGTCCCAAAAGCTGCTTAACTCAAAACTGAAGATCAGCCACCCCGTAATCAAGACTAAGCTCCCTCATAGGCGGGATATTCTCTAGAGCAAACAACATAAGGTGAGGGAACGATACATTATTGTGATCATACAACACAAGCTGCACAAAAACATTTGGAATTGAACTATGGCTCATGTAACATGCTAAATTCCTCATTACAGAAACATCCATGGCAAAATCCAAAGGAGGGATCGATGGATATGCCGGGCGAACATAGTCAGGGAATATTTTTGATAAATCCCCCCATTCCTCCCACCTCTTAGAAAAACGACTTGGGTGAATCAAACAATCGCCATTCATGGTAACGATCTGAGTTTGTTCTCGTGTGAGAACAATCCCCGCGAACTCACAAATAAAAGAGCCTGCACGGATCAAGTCCAAAGACCTCACTCCCCAACCAGTCTCCCTTGACCTAAACACTTCAAATCGTTTCTTAACCCCCATTTGACTCACCCGATTCCGACAAGTAGGAGGGCAAAGACAATTTGGCCCACACTCAATAATCAACGGTTTTCCTATAACAAGAATCCCATTCATGTCATATGCAAACTCGCCTCCATTTTTCTCTATGCAGGAGCAATCCCATGAACACCCTCCCATGCATTCACATCCGTTCCCATTCCCATGTTCATACACATTGCGAGGGAAAACAGTTGTTTTAAGATATTTGTAATAAAGAGGTTCATGAACACCATCAATCTCATTAAATAGAAGGACCGGCACATTCTCCTCTTTCTTCGACAAATCAAGTGTAACATAACCTTTAGGCGGAGCCTCCGATGGAAAAACCCTAAGACTCTTTGCCAACTTTATCACTGCACTTCCCATTTCCTTCTGATTTTCAATCCTGACAACCTTGAATTTATAAACCCCAAACCCTGATTTCCCCATATCAAACCAAGTATCGGTTACTCTATACAAGCCATCATAAACATAAACTTTTCCACTAATGCTACCTTGATATTTGAATGCCCTAATGACCCTTAACTCCACTCCATATTGCATGCTCCTCTCCATTGCCAAATTGCCACATTCCAGTGTCTGGTTCATAGTCTGCCTGTTATTCTTGTCCTTCCCGCCATTCCCTGTGTAAATTATCACGTCCCCAGCATCGTCATCATCCTCATAACCTTCAGTAACGATAATGCTGGTGGCAATGGGTTCCCTGTTCGAGCTCTGGTGGGCAGGAACATAATCGATCCCAGCCTTCGGCTGCCCATGCAACCCAATGATGCACATTTCCGTCCTTAAAAAAAAAACATCCCCGATATAAACTCCAGGAATATTACCTACAATTCGCTTGTCGAAATTCAACCACAAACCACTTTGCTTCATAATGGTAGCTGCTTTCACATCCCAACTCGTACTCTTGTGAGGGCCCAGCATGTTACGGTTCTTCTCATCTTCTGCAATGGAGCAGACACGCAGATTCTCAAATAGCATCCGGGTACGTCGAATTTGTTCCCGGTAGTAGCAGTGGTCATGAGGCTTCAGATCAACGACACGAACCAACTTGGAGGAGCGCTGGCTGCACCGGGGAGTGCCTCTGGGAAGATCGACAGAATTGGACAGCAGGGTTTCTTCTTTATTGACAGGAACAATGGTGCTGAAATCAGGGAGGGCGGACAAGATTTCAACAAAAGTATTTGGTTTGGAGGAAGAACAAGAGACAGGTGTGGGGATGGGAAGTTGGGGGGTGGTAAAGAGGTGGGAGTTTGGTGTCAATTCGGCGTTTGTAGGGGAAGAAGAAGAACCCATTTCCATCTCCTCAATTTTTTGAAGGAAATCTTAAAGTTAGGTGGGTGTGTCTGTAAGAGACAGAGAGATAGAGATGGAAAGTTTTGTGTGTGTATCTCAGTGAGCAAGAAAACATGAAAACAGTGACAGTGAGTTCTCGCAGGAATAGACGTAAACCTGCACAGTAGGAAACAGCCAAAAATAATATGGTGGAAAACTGGAAATAACCTACACTAGTTGGTGTGTCATTGACCAAATTGAATTTTTTCTCTAGATATTATTATTATTATTTTTTTTTTTTTGGTAGAACTTTTTCTTTGAATTTTGATGATGTTATAACTTTCCTCTTTATATTTATTTATAAGGATTGTACTGTACTTTGAGAGTGCTATTTGATAAATTCTTTATTTGTTTTTTGTTTCTTGAATATCCAGAAATTAAGATAACGCTATTAAGATGTGTGCAATATGATTACTGAAATTATTTTGAATCGAAAGACCTTAATGAAGGTACATGTTTCATCTACCAACAATATGCGACAAAAACAAGGGACAAGTAATGACGATTGTTGAGTCAACAACAAGAAGAATAATTGATGAAATTTAACGAGAATGCTAGGCCTCGATTAGTAAAATCCCGTCATCCAGTAGTTTAAGTAGTCAAGTTTAGAAGACACAACGGTAACTCACAGTACCGAAGTTAGTTAGTCCTCAATTACATATTTTTTATCAACTGCTGTCCCCAAGGAAAGTTGAGTCTCGTTCGAATCGAACGATTGATATGCCGCGACAATCGTATTAATATTCTCCCAATCTCATTGCACTTTTTTAGAATTTATTTCAATTTTTGATACGTCTACCCTTCCATATTAGAACATATTTTAAGAAAATTAATTAGTTATGTAAATAAGGACTTTTTTTTTTTTTTTAATTTTAAGATGAGGATTATTCATAAATGGATTTGCTTTTTACACGTCCAATTATTTGTCATCCTATTCGGTCCAAGTAATTAATGCTAACTATAATCTGCAGTCTGGGATAGCATTTAAATTTCATTAATTCATTTCAATTAATGTCTCTAACCACTATTAGCGGTCTAAATTGATAGTATTATTCATTTTTATTCATCCCTTCTTACTCTTCCTTTTATTTTATTTTTTTTCCTTCCGCACATTGAAATCTATATTGTATCATGAAATAAATTCAGCTATCCATTTTATTTATATAAAAACTGTTTATTTACTATTGTCATAATGGCAGCTTGAAAGATAATTTACTAATCAATACTATTTATGTAGAGTAAATGACTTGCAATAATTATATGTGATTTTGAACATTTAGAGTGCATTTGGTATGTTTACACATTAGGATTAGGCTGGATAGGATATGGTAGATTAAAGTATATTGGTACCATATTGATTAGTGAATCAATCACAATGCTAGAAAAATGTTTAAGCATTCAAAAATATAAAATTTATAACAATATTTTTCTTTTGAACCTCATAAAAATGAATTTATTTTATAAAATGTTTATTGTCTAAAAACATGTTTGAGTTTACTTTATTAAAAAAAAGTTACTTTTTCTATAAAAAAAAAAAAAAAAAAAAAAAAAAAAAAAAAAAAAAAAAATTTAAAAACTTTTAATATATTGTTCAAGTCATACGTCTCGTTATCATATGCTGAATGTAGTATTTCTTGAACACGTGATAACTTTTGGGTTGTTGTTGGAAGGAGATCTGTCGATTTATAGTGAACTTTAAATTAATTCTGAAAGTTTTTTTTATACGAACATGTTTGAATGACTTACCTTCGGTACTTTTAAGAAAAGATGTTAATTTCTTTAAAAAGTAAGCTTTAACGAGGATTTTTTTTTTTTTTTACCTAATTTTTTATCAATGAACATGTTTTAATAACTTATATTCAAGTAGAAATGTTACTTTGGCAGATATGACTCTTACCCTATTTCAAAATTAAAATCTTACTCATAACTTTGATTAATAAAAAATTAAATTCAATATCCACCTCCGATTCGGTGGAGAATATTAAATGTGGGGGTTATGGAAAGTGGCTATGAGTCTCATTGGCTGCTGAGCATTGGCGAAGGGAGGCCTGATGGGAACACCCGCCCCACCCCCCTCCTGTTTTTTGAAATTTTTATTTTTTCCTTTTTTTTTTATAAAAATTACTTAGAGGCTCATTGTACACCTGCCAAAAAAAAAAAAAAATTAAAAAAAATCGTATATTTTTCAATTCTACTATTTTAGGGAAATGAGTCTATTGATGCCAAAATAGAATTTTAGTAAAATTAACATCACGAAAATGGAAATGTAATCAAATTATTAAATCTATTTCTTGCATCAATCTTTGGCTTCCTTATTTTGAACCATTGTTCAATGGTTTTTCAATCCAAATTATGTGTTTTGAAAGTCCTCCATGGATACTTTGAAATTGCACTAAGAACCTACGTGCTCTATGAGCGAAAAAATATGTCCCAAAAATAAGTTGAAGTCACGACTCCAAAATGAGAATTAAAAGGAAAAAAAAAAGGCTATTCATTTATATTTACCCATGTGCGGTGGTCCTTTTGAGTTTGAACTACAGGCAGTCACGTACTTAATTAGCCATTCGAGGCACAACTGTCAGGAATACATCTGGATAGAAAGCGATTCAAACTATGTAGTGCAATTATTGACTAATGGCTTGACACAAGTGTCATTGAAGGTCTGTTCTCATCGGCCGATATATCTTCGTACTTGATTCAGATGACCTTCTGAATTTCGGGAAGGTAACCACATCACTTACACTTCGGAAAATTGAGCAATCCCCCTCCCCAGCCATTTCATTTCGAGTTAAGAAGATGTGGAAGCGCGTTTATCTCTATAAAAACAATGCATTACGAGGTGTGAAGTGTATTTTGGGCGCTACAAGAATTTGTATTCTCAAATCATATCAGAGGGGTTTGCATTTATTGTGGAAATTCCATTTTTTCTAAGATTAATACTTCCTCTCCATCTAAACTAAAGGTGAACATGGGCTTTTTAAATTAATTTGAAGCTAAATCATTTTAAACGGTTTGGAAATTTTCAAATCAAATCAAACTATTTTTTCAAGGTCGCTTTTGTTTCAGAAAGTAAAATCTTTAAAAAACAAGTGAAAAATTATTAAGTGTGTTGGTATGAAATATCAATATCACATTTATATATTAACCTTCTAAATATAAACATTAAATAATAATACATTTTTCTCAATACAAACTTAAACTATTAAATAAATACAAATTTCAAACATAAAATTTAAATTTACAAATTCATTATTTCTGAAATAAATAATTTTTTTTTATTATAATCATTATCTCCTTAGAAAGTAGAAGCCCGAAGTAAATAGTTTTTTGGTGTATGGATTGAAAAGAAAATTTTAAATATTTTGATTAGAACATTTAACATTTTTATTAAAACTAGTCTTTGCTCGTGCAATGCACGAGTTGGATTATTTTCAGCATAATACTAGTGTGTTAAATATGCTGAACTATAGTGTGTCGCCTTCATCATTTATCTTGATAGGTGATAAAAGAATCATTTATCTCACATGTTATACTCTATTGATACATACAGATTGCATTATAGTTAGAATTGATGGTATGTTGTTATCTAGCTATTTAGAAATCAAATGTATAAATTGAACCATGAGCACTTGATAGAACGGAATCATCTGTTTGTAATTTCAGGGGCTGGGAATGGGGACGAAGAGTATGCAATTACTTTGACAACTAATTGTAAACTTACAAGGCCCAAATATGAAGCAATAATGTTTCATGACGGAGCTTTTGAAAAATAGCCTGTAAAAAATTTGTGCAAGTCATAAAAATACGAGAATTGAAATCATGTTTAGTTGCTTAATAGTAAAAGTTTATAATTAATAAATAAATAATCATTTTCAACTACTCAAGTGCCTCAAGGGAACTGAATGCGTAGCAACAAGCAAAACCTAAGATGACTTGAAGAATTATAGAGTATCTTTTCCAACCATAATTCAGATTCTTCAATCAAATCAAGGATGTCCTCTACATCATACAAGTTTGATGACTCTAAACAATCAAGAGGATCAAAGATTAATATTGAAGAACTCACCTAAAAATTTGTAGTTCTAATAGATCTCCAGTATTTCAATGTTGCTAAATTATAAGTTCTAGCAGCCTTTTTCTTCCTTCTACATGAAGAAGAAGAAGAAGAAGAAGAAGAAGAAGAAAACACAAACCAAATAGAACTGAAAGCATCGCTTCCACACTAATAACACTATCTTCTTGTCAAGGTGTATAAATGAACCAAACTTGCCAAGATTCGCTGTGGCAACTGGAGCTCAGTGAAATCTTTAAAATATATCTCACGAGCTTACCTAGATTAAAACAAGTAATATGTTTATTAAAATTGGAAGAACAATCTATTTTGTTTCAAGTGATCCTTAAATTATCAGAACAAACCATTTCGAAACAATTTGCTATTGGTTGGTATTCCATGGAATAATATGTTACTGCTGAAACACGAAAGAATTGAAATCTTAGATCAAAACGCCTCAACGCATTTCGAGGAGAACCAGCTAGCTCTGGGACTCAAAATCTCGTGTTAAAGAGCGTGGAGGTTCAAGTCCTCTTCAAGGCATAATATTGAATGTTAATGGGTCAACCAACGGTTTAAAACTGTGGTTTTTTGAGTAGTAAACTTGATTTTTGGACTAAATAATATGGGTCTAAGGATTTTGCTTATAGGCCCAAATCAATTAAAAGGCCCAACGTGTCCAACATTTCTAGAAGCATTATCTGGAAAAATTTATATAAATATCTACTAGAAAAATCTATATAAATATCTAAGTAAGATATGTAAAGAACATCAAGAGAATTCTAGGAAAATATCTTGATATGTGGTCTAGGTGTCTCTAAAAAATATGTGGACTAGAATCTTCTTGTAAACACTATATAAAGGGGTAGTGCCTTCCATTTTATAACAAGCCAAAAAGTGTGTAAAGTCTTGAATTTGAGAAATACAAGTTTCTTTTTTTCACTTCCTTCTTCCTATTAGTATTGTCCTCTTAAAAGCCTTAGCCAATCCAAGTTAGTAAACCCATCTTTCCTCCAACAAGCTGGTATCAGAGCCCCAAGGTTCTTGTGAAAAATGGCAAGTGGGATGATTCCTTTTCAAGTCCCCCAACTCAACAAGGATAATTACGACAATTGGAGCATAAGGATGAAAGCATTGCTCGGATCGCAAGATGCATGGGAGATCGTAGAGAAAGACTACACGGAGCTACAAGACGAGGTTGCTCTATCCCAAACACAAAGGGATAGTTTGAAGGATGCAAGGAAGAAGGACAAGAAGGTGCTCACCCTCATCTATCAAGCCTTAGATGAAGGCATGTTGAGAAAGTAGCTTATGCTACTACAAGTAAGGAAGCATGGGAGATCTTGTAAAACTCCCACAAAGGAGTTGAGAAGGTGAAAAAGGTTCGACTTCAAACACTTCGAGGTAAGTTTGAAGCTTTACATATGAAAGAATCGGAATCAATTTCTGATTATTTCTCTAGAGTATTAGCTATTGTGAATCAATTAAAAAGGAATGGAGAAAAGTTGAATGACACTAGAGTAATTGAGAAGATACTTAGGCCTTTAGATTCTAAATTTGACTACATAGTTGTAGCCATTGAGGAATCTAAAGATCTAGATAGTATAAGTGTCGATCAACTTATGGGATCTTTACAAGCCCATGAGGAAAGATTAAGGAAGAAGGTGAAAGAAGAGCCATTAGAGCAAGCTCTTCAAACAAAGCTCACTTTGAACGAGGGTGAAGGAAGGTTCAATAGTAGAAGAAGCCAAAGAGGAAGAGGACGAGGCCAAGATCGAGGAAGAATTGCATTCTACAAGGAGGAAAGAAGACAAAGTTCATTTTCTACCAGAAGTCGCGGAAGAGGAAAAGGTACAAGACAAAATGAAGGACCAAGGTATGACAAATCTCAAATTAAATGTTACAATTGTCAAAAACTTGGTCATTATGCTTCAGAATGTAGAAATATTACTAACCAAGTTCAGGAGAAAGCTAACTACGCTTGTCGGGAAAGTGAAGTAGATCCTGCACTACTGTTGGCTTACAAAGGTGAAGAGAGCAGAGAAAAGAATACTTGGTATTTGAATAAAGGAGCAAGCAACCATATGTGTGGAAGAAAAAATATGTTTGTGGAGCTTGATGAATCAGTAAGCGGCAACATTTCCTTTGGAGATGAATCCAAGATCCCAGTGAAAGGATAAGGTAAAATCTTGATCCCCTTGAAAAATGGTATCATCAATTTATCTCAAATGTCTATTATGTGTCCAATATGAATAATAACATTTTAAGTTTGGGACAACTCTCAGAGAAGGGCTATGATATTCATTTAAAAGATCATAGTCTTTCAATAAGAGATCAAAGAGAAAATTTAATTGTTAAAATCCCTATGATAAGAAATAGAATGTTTGCATTAAACATTCAAAATGATGTCGCTAAATGCTTAAAAGCTTGTTTTAAAGATTCATCTTGGCTTTGGCACTTGAGATTTGGGTATCTTAATTTTGGAGGCTTAAAGTTGTTAAGTAGGAACAAAATGGTGAAAGGTTTGCCTCCAATAAATCATACGGATCAATTATGTGAAGGATGCTTACTTGAAAAGCATTCAAGAAATTTTTTTCCAAAAAAAGCATGTACAAGAGCTAAGAAGCCGCTAGAACTTGTACACTCCGATGTTTGTGGGCCAATTAATCCAAGCTCTCTCGGTAAGAGCAATTACTTTGTTCTTTTTATTGATGATTTCAGTAGAAAGACTTGGGTCTATTTTCTCAAACAAAAATTGGAAGTTTTTGAAACTTTTAAGAAGTTTAAAGCTCTTGTTGAAAAAGAATGCGGATATAGTATAAAAGCCTTGAGATCGGATAGAGGAGGAGAGTTCACCTCCAAAAAGTTTGAGAAATATTGTGAGGAGAATGGAATTCGTCGCCCATTGACAGTTCCATACTCTCCACAACAAAATGGAATAGCCAAAAGAAAGAACATATCCATTCTTAACATGGCCCGCTGCATGCTCAAAAGTAAGAGATTGCCCAAAGAACTTTGGGCTGAAGCTGTTAATTGCGCCGTGTATCTGTCTAATCGATCGCCTTCTAGAAGTGTGTGGAATAAGACACCACAAGAAGCATGGAGTGGAAGAAAGCCCAGCATCTCTCACTTACGAGTATTTGGGAGCATTGCATATGCTCATGTGCTAGATAAAAAACGATCCAAGCTAAATGACAGGAGTGAAAGGTATGTTTTTATCGGTTATGACTCTTGCTCTAAAGGCTACAAGTTGTACAATCCAAGCAATGAGAAGATCACCATAAGTAGAGATGTTGAGTTTGATGAAGAATGAGCTTGGGATTGGAGTGTCCAAGAAGAAGACTATGACTTATTACCATTCTTTGATGAAGAAGCACAAGAGAATGGAGAGCAGCAAGAGATTATCAGTCCACTTCTATCACCTACTCATGGAAATGCTTCTCCTTCATCTTCACAAGGAGAAAGTTCAAGCGAAAGGACACCACGGATGAGGAGCCTACAAGAGCTATATGAGGTAACCAAAAATCAAAATGATCTCACACTTTTTTATCTTTTTGTCGATTATGAACCAATAGGGTATGAAGAAGCGGTGCAAAATAAAAGATGGAGAGATCCCATGGATGAAGAGATTAAGGCTATTGAGAAAAATGACACATGGGAGCTGACAACTCTTCCCAAAGATAAGAGAGCAATCGGAGTTAAGTGGGTGTACAAGGCAAAGAAGAACGCTAAAGGAGACGTAGAAAGATACAAAATAAGATTGGTTGTCAAAGGCTACAACCAACGGTCAGGAATCGATTATGAAGAGGTATTTGCTCCTGTTGCTCGTTTAGAAATCATAAGATTAATTATCTCTTTTGCAACACATAATAAGCGGAAGATATTCCAAATGGACGTGAAATCGGCAATTCTAAATGGCTATCTCGAAAAAGAAATTTATGTGGAGCAACCAATGGGCTATAAAATAAAAGGACGTGAAGGTAAAGTTCTGAAACTAAAAAAGGCTTTATATGGGTTGAAGCAGGCTCTAAGGGCATGGAATAGTAGAATTGACAAGTATTTTCTAGAAAATGACTTTACAAAATGCCCTCACAAGTATGCCCTTTATACAAAGGTAAATGAGAAATGAGATATTTTGCTTATTTGTTTGTATGTAGATAATCTTATATTCACAGGAAATAATCAAAGTATGATCGCTAAGTTTAAGAAGGTCATGGCTCAAGAATTTGAGATGACGGATATCGATCTTATGACCTACTATCTTGGGATAGAGGTAAAACAAATGGAGGACTGCCTTTTCATCTCACAAGAAGGATATGCAAAAGAAATTCTAAAGAAATTCAATATGGAGGACTATAAGCCCGTATGCACCCCCGTCGAATGCGGAATCAAGTTGTTGAAGAATTATGAAGGTGAAAAAGTAAATCCAACACTTTTTAAGAGTCTTGTTGGGAGTCTAAGATATTTGACGTGCACAAGACCAGATATCTTTTTTGGAGTTGGGCTAATCAGTCGCTATATGGAGACACCTACCATGACCCATATGAAAACTGCAAAGAGAATTCTTCGCTACATTAAAGGTACGCTTGATTATGGCTTAGTCTATTCATCATCTAATGAGTTCAAACTTGTTGGATATAGTGACAGCGATTGGGGCGGAGATAGTAATGATAGAAAGAGTACGACTGGGTATGTGTTTTACTTGGGCGACACAGCTTTCACTTGGAGCTCAAAGAAGCAATCAATCGTAGCACTATCTACATGTGAAGTTGAATATGTTGCAGCTACATCAAGTGTCTGCCATGCGATTTGGCTTAGAAACTTGTTGAAGACGCTTGGAGTTTCACAAGAAGAACCAACTGAAATCCATGTTGATAACAAATCGGCATTGGCATTGGCAAAGAACCCAGTGTTCCATGACAGAAGCAAGCACATTGATACAAGATATCATTTCATAAGAGAAGACATTGCAAAGAAAGAAGTGCAGCTGAAATATGTAACCTCCCAAGAGCAGATCGTCGACATTCTCACTAAGCCACTCAAGCATGATGTGTTCCGCAAGTTAAGAACTCTACTTGGAGTAGCAAAGTCAAGTTTAAGGGGGGATGTTGAGTAGTAAACTTGATTTTTGGACTAAATAATATGGGCTTAAGGATTTTGCTTATAGACCCAAATCAATTAAAAGGCCCAACATGCCTAACATTTCACTTCTAGAAAAATTTATATAAATATCTACTAGAAAAATCTATATAAATATCTAAGTAAGATATGTAAAAAATATCTAGAGAATTCTAGGAAAATATCTTGATGTGTGGTCTAGGTGTCTTTAGAAAATGTGTGGACTAGAATCTTCTTGTAAACACTATATAAAAGGGTAGTGCCCTCCATTTTGTAACAAGTCAAAAAGTGTGTAAAGTTTTGAATTTGAGAAATACAAGTTTCCTTTTTTCACTTCGGTCTTCCCATTAGTATTGTTCTCTTAAAAGATTTAGCCAATCCAAGTTAGTAAACCCATCTTTCATCCAACATGGTTTGGATTTGGGTTGACAAGTTAGCAATTCGCCGTGATCTCTACAACCAAATGGAGTCACTTGGCTTCATATGTATGTTCCTCTTTCGTAGCAAATGATATGCTCCGTGAATTCCTACGGATTGGATAAAAAATAAGTCTTTAGTTTCAGTTAACTTTATTTATCTTAAGCCTTGGCATTGGATCTTTGTGGACATTTATATCAATTTTTATTCATAAAATAAGAATACGATTTTTGTGTGGGAGTCATTTTATGGATGCCGACCTAGTGGGATTTTACAATTCTTTTCTCCATGATTGATCTTGCATTACCTCAAAAAAAAAATTATATATATATATATATATATATATATATATAACTTCTGATGGAAGCCATCTCAAAGAGTAAGGAACAACTAGTTCCAATGGCCTTTCTTGCCATTTAAAGTGCCCAAGCATGTGTAAATTTAATCACAGAATGCCGGTCATTAATCGCTGTAGCATTGCTTCTGAGTTCCAACACTAGTCATTAATTGGCATACCTTGTTTATTTTGTTACTCTTTATTTGTTGAAATAAATTATACTGAATTTGTGCCCCAACGAAATATTTCTTATTTCACGGCTTGTTCAAGATTTATTTAAGCTCTTATCTTGCTTGGTGTGATGGTCAACTAATGTTTCTTTTGAATGTGGGATATCAGACTTCTAAGAAACTTCTTGCCATCCGATTGCGAAAATCTAAGGAACTCAATGATCTGTGACCATATTCTGCGATTATCTTAGGAAGCTACCTTACTGATTTTTTCTATACTCTTTGAATATTATGACTACTTTTTCTGATAAATATTCTTAAGTGTAGTTTTTCAAAATTAATCATACTAAAGGTCACATTTTATGTTGCTCTGAACAGGATGATGAATTGTATTTCCAGGCTTTTGTTGGGAGAGTTGCTTGATTACTTTGCATAGCCATTTTGAAGCAAGAACTCGATTCAGTTTCCTTCTAAGAGCAATGTGTATTTTTTGAGAAGATTACGGATCTCTTTATTTTGTTTATTATGAATGTTAGTTTCAGTATTGACTCTTTTTAACTTTTCCACATAATTATCTACTACAAGCTCAAAAAACGTCATTGTTGGGTTTTTGATACCCAATAAATCCCGAGCTATGATGTTAACGTGGATTAATATTATTTCATAGGCTTAGGCAGATGAATGAAATAAGTCCAACAATCAAGTCCATACACCCGGCCCAATTGTATTTCCTTATGGATGGCTTGAATCTTGGCTCATTTACCCTTTAATGGCCCAACTTAAAGCCTAACCCTAGAGTATATATTTGGCTATAACCATAGCTACTTTCTAATGATGATTGTGTGATTTTGAGAGAAGAAAAAATGAATCCCGGCTGCCCCCCTTTGTGTGAGAAAAAAGGTCTCTAGAAGTATCCAGAACACTTTTATAACATGTGCAATTGGTGGTTCTTTCATAGTATACCTTTGTGGTGTCTTCTCGTAGCCTTTGTGGCCACAAATTATCATCCTTTCTTGTCCTACGTGAGTAAAATTGAATAGCAATCAAGGTGAATCAATTGGTTATGTTTTAGAGCCGACTGGACTGGTTGTTGGTTGAGAAAAGTGCGTTGGACTGAGTCCAAAATCACCGATTTGAAGATCTTTTAAGAGAGCTTCCGCAACAATTGGTATCAGAGCTTCAAGCTGGTGGTTTTGGCTCATGAAACATACCAAAAAGGTCCAGAAATCGCAGCAGAAATCAGATCGAAGAAGCTATCCAAAAACTGTCAAAATCAGTCTTCATTTTTTGCATTTTCTGATCAATCCAGAAGGAGTTTAGGGAAACGGAGACCACTGGCATGATGTGCAGGAGGAGACGAACCCTATAGGGTAGCGCGTGAAGCCCACACGCAGAGGGAAGAACCAGCACGTGCGGACGCGTGGAGAGTTATTTGGCAACGATCCCTTTGGGCAATTTGTTCCTTATATTATTTCTGACATTTTTCATGTTGAAAGTTTTCTGTTTCAGGGTACGCAGTAGAATCTGGACAGCATTGTTCTTCGGGCGTTTGGAACTCGATATTGAGTTTTTGGTTGCTGCAATTTCTAGAGACTTTAGGACGAATAGTGGTGGTCCTAAAGTGATAAATTTGCAACTCTCGTAATTTACAGACTCAGATAGATCCGCTCTGGTATATTGGATTAATTCAGTTTAAATTTCAGCATTAGGAGATCATCGTGTGGGGTGATCGTTAGGATTGAGGGTTGTCATTGCTCGGCAACCATTGCTTGTGCTAGAAAATTTAGGAATTATTTGCTCTGTTTTGAAGTGTTGAACCTTGATTGCAAGTTGGTAGTTGATTTTGTGCTTATCTGTCATATAGTCACTGTGTAAAACTTGTTGCGTGAAAATTTGAAATTTGTGTTTATATACCTTCGTGTTTGTATTAATTATCCAATTAGAACACCTGGACGTGACCCGTTCGAACATTTCCTTGATCTAAGATCGTGAATCTTACGAAACCATGGGAATCTAGAACGGTGTATATTACAACCTTAGGATTACTTTGTGTAACATATTTGTGACTTGGTTGTTCTGTTTTTATTTTCTCCTTAAAAATATCTTCACACTTTGAAGTTGGAATTTTTAATGGGAAAAGAGATTTTTCAATTTGGCAACAAAAGATGAAGGGTATTTTGGTCCAACAAAAAGTTTTAAACGCCATAGATGGCAAATTTCCTTCAAATTTAATAGAAATACAAAAAGAAGAGTAGGATGAACTTGCATACACTTCAATTATTTTACACCTGTCTGATACTGCTTTGAGAAAAGTAGGAAAATTGGATTTTACAAAACAACTTTGAGAAAAGTTGGAGGATTTATATTTGTTTAAGTCAACTACTAATAAATTGTACTTGCTTAAAAGATTTTTCAGCTTTAAAATGGATCCTTCAAAGGATCTTGATGACAATCTGGATGTCTTTAACAAGTTAGTTCAAGACGTCGTTAATTGTGATGAAGAGGTATCTGAAACGTATAAGACTATTATCTTGCTTAATTCCATCCCTGACTCATATAGGACGTTAAGAATGCAATTAAGCACGGTAGGGACACCTTAACATCCGAGATTGTCATAGACTCACTTAGGAGTAAGGAGATGGAAATGAAGGCTGACAAAGAGGATAAAAGGAGTGACGAGTTACATATGATGATGAGTAGGATGAAATTTAAGCAAATGAATTTGAGTAGAACTCAAGACGATAGTCATTCGAGTAGTGACTCGAGTGATGATGGTAGTAAGAAGAAGGGCAAGGGACGAGAGAAGTCTGGTGGTAGAAGGTGTTACAGTTGTGGTAAGTTTGGATACTTTATTAGGGACTGTCCCAAGAAGAAAGATAAACTGAAGGGTAAGATGAGAGGTGAGAATAATTTGGTTGAGGGGTCGAGTTATGACCCCAGTGAGGTTTATTAAGTGTAAATCTAGTCACTGTATATGCATCTGTATGTGATCATTCTCTGCATGTGTGTGATTGTCTAAATTTTGTTGCATGATTATCTACTACATTTCAATGTGTTTGATCTGTGCATTTGCATGAATTTGAGACATTGGGATTACTTGGTGTAATTGCTTGCATGCATAGTGTGTTAGGATGTATTAGCAGTGTGTTGTGTGCCTTTTGGTAAGGTGGAGTATAGATGCCTAGGGGTACATTGTGGTTTGTACCAGGGATGTGGAGTGTGACATTTGGATCACAAGTGGAGATGTGATCGAATGTCTAGAATCCTTTATCTGGAAAGAAACCCTGATCAGGTGGAGTGTGAGAGAGACGCTTCTATCTCTTCTGTTAGGTGGAGATCCATTATCCACGTAGGTTGGGAGAAGTGATGTCGAGATAAAGGATTATCCTGTTGACTTAGGATCTACTTTCCAGTTAGACATGAGTTGAGTGATCAGTCTAGTGAGCTTGGTGGGCGATGAGAGGAGATATGTGTTCTCGAGGTGTGAGCAACATGGAAATAGGATAGGATAAGTGTGGTGAGATCTTTTCTTAGAATCATTTATGTATGTGTTGCATATGTGGTTGACTGTGGTTTGATTGACTTGGTGTTAATCTATGGTTCTATGTAAATGTATTTATGAAAAGATCTATGTATGTTATCATATAGTATATCATCATCGCGTGTGTATCTGCTCTTGATTGTTTACTGTTAAATATTTGCTTCTACTTGAATTTTTGGACCTTAGCCCCAGTGACTACATGGAGCAGGTATGGTATGTGTATCAAGTTGGAAACACGAGGTAAGCTCTGTGATCCAATTTTATTGGCTACCTTGATTATGCAAGCGTTAACTGTATGTTTTGATTGCTTGCATATTTATTGGGCATCAAGGTGGAGATTTGTTGGGTTTTTGATACTCAATAAATCCCGAGCTATGATGTTAACATGGGTTAATATTATTTCACAGGCATAGGCCGATGAATGAAATAAGTTCAACAACCAAGTCCATGAGCTACACCCGACCCAATTGTATTTCCTTATGGATGGCTTGAATCTTGACCCGTTTACCCTTTAATGGCCCAACTTAAAGCCTAACCCTAGAGTATATATTTGGCTATAACCCTAGCCACTTTCTAATGATGATTGTGTGATTTTGAGGGAAGAAAAAGTGAATCCCGGTTGCCCCCCTTTGTGTGAGAAAAAATGTCTCCAGAAGTGTCCAGAACGCTTGTATAACGTGTGCAATTGGTGGTTCTTTCATATTATACCTTTGTGGTGTCTTCTCCTAACCTTTGTGGCCACAAATCATCATCAATTCTTGTCCTACATGGGTAAGATTGAATAACAACCAAGGTGAATCAATTGGTTGTGGTTTGTAGTCGATTAGACTGGTTGTTGGTTGATAAAAGTGCGTTGGACTGAGCTCGAAAATCACCGATTTGAAGATCTTTCAAGAGAGCTTCTGCATCAGTCATCCACCTTTCTATCCCAGCTCCTACATCTACCTGGGGTAGCCATAATAATATATCTTGATTTCGTACTGATTTAGTTCAAAACAATCGTTGAAATTTGCTCAACTTCTACAACTGTTGTGTCTGCATACTCTCTTCAGTGATGCACAATTAATATTTTTCACTATCAGCATAGCCACCAATCAAGGAAATCCCTACAAAAAGGATCCAGCAAGATAGATTGTACATTTTCTATATCAATCATATTCAAATTGAATTACAGGATTCATATGGTCAAAAACAAGTTCATTGAAAGGGGAAAAAACAGCATGTGAAAAGATAAAAGATTGAATTTACATTAGCACATGACGTATCAAAAAGCTTCTTCGAACCACATTCAAAATTGAACCAACTAGTCCCAGATAGAAAGCTTCCTCGTCCATTCATAAACCACTCGATAATCAAGACTACGCTCCCGCATAAACAAGGGATATTCTCCAAGGTTAGGGAAAGTTACATTAATAAAATCATATAGCACCAGCAGCACAAAACATTTGGATTTAAACTGTGGCTCACATAACGTGATACATTCATCATTCTAGAAACATCCATGGCTGAATACGTAAACATAGTTGGAGAATATTAGTGATTAATCTCCCATTTCATCCATCTCTCAGCAAAACCACTTTGGTAGACCAAACAATCACCTATCATCATAAACATCTCAGCTTATTCTATCTAGATATATATTTTGCCAGAACTAAACTGAGAACGGACTGGACCAGCTAGTCAGATCAAGTTCTACATAAATTTTATAAGGTTTATAGAACCAAGAATCATCGTTTCGTGTCTGGTTTTTGGTTCTCCTACCTAGAACTAAAATAATTAGTTCACCCATTTTCTCTTCTTTTTTTTCTTTTTTTTCCTTGTGATACTAGTCATTGGTATAAGTTATTTTGCTGGATCCTTTTAAAGGATAATGGAATGCAAATCTCATCAGTTCTTTAACCACTAAACTAGGGGTCCAGCAGAATGAACCATTTAGAGATCGCAAAATAACCCACTCGCCCCGACCGTAAAAAAAAAAAAAATAATAATAATAATAATAATAATCATAAATGGATTAGTCTTTCTTTATTTATTAGTTATTCTTTGGTATACTTTTGTATTCACATTTTTCTATTTCATTAGAAATTCAAAGGATTGAAATTCCAATGAAATTCTAGACATCATTTTCCTATGTCATATGAGAATTACAAGAACAAGTACTTTTCTATATTACATGAGAGAATTTTAAGAATGATACTTCTTGGTCCAAATTTGACTGAAAGCAAATGAACTCTGCACTACACAAAGCTTTAATGTTTGGTTATGGAATTATGGTATATGAGGATGGTGGCCTACTGCTGTCCAATAATAAATAGTTTTGAATGAGAATATAAATTTGTTAAATTCTTGTGAAAAAGGAAAATAAATATTTAATAAAGCAACAACTAAAAATAATTCTTATTCTTTTTCTGATCTCATTTGAAAATGAAAAAATAAAAAAGACAAATGGGGCAAGCCACCTCCCTGCCCCCATCCCGCCCCAAACCCGAGCCACTACTATCTATAGAAACATTGCTTGGAACTTAAACCATCATACCTGGGTCGCCATTCAAGACACGCTCACATTAAGAAAAGCTCTACAGTTAAAGACTACATAATCTTGTAGCTTGAGGTAAAGAACTCGATCACCATTCGCTGGTTTAGTTTATTCGAAGACGAAAAACTAAAGAGGTAGATATGAGCTAAGGAAGGTTAGCAACATATCTCTGAGTGACGCCTCCTTTTCTGCGGCCTTTTACTTCTAAAATCTCTTAGCCTATAGTACTCCTGCCTCCACGCCTTACAGCACCTCATCCACACAAAGGCATATGCCTCGTGTCCCTCCCTATATTTAGATGTGTGATAGATCCAAGAACATCACGCACATGCTAGCCAACGTTGACCCAAATTATCTAAAAGCATTGAAACTAAGAGTCTTAGCACGGTAAGTTTTTCTTCTTCGTATGTTATGTATAGAAATAAACATATATATTCAAATCCATAAGACCTGATAAAAATTCTTATCTGGGAATATGTTTATAGTGAGATTTTATTTTTTATTTTTTGTCTTTTTGCATAGAAATTGGATTTCTGCTTTTCATCCAAAAGCGATAGATGATTAGTAACAAAGAAATGGCAAACATTAATAATCCATTTGCACAGCTCAACCATATCTGTACTACTTTATAAAACTTATTTTCACCACAAACAGTAATGGGTCCAACTGTGATAGATCTAAATCAATATTCAAATTAAATTACAAGATTACATATAAGACAGAACTAAGTCTATAGCAAGAAATATGGGTACGAAACAGATTGCCAAAAGAGGGGAGATGAAATGTACCTTTTAAAATGCTTCTTAGAACCACATTCAAAACAAACCTAGTTACAATATAAAAAGCTTCCTCTTCCATTTATCAGCCACCCCACGCATATACACAAGATATTCTCCATAGCGTACGGCATAAGGTGAGGAAAAGATTCATTAATTATTATTCTTGTCCACCACCAAACTCATACTACTCAAACTCGGTCCAGATCCTCCTCCATTTTCCCAAGAAACCACTCGCAAACAACCATTTCTCGGGAACTTATATAGAGGGTGTTTGACATCCATTTTTATGGAAAAATGAATTTTAAAATATTAGATTGATAAAGAATGTGTGGATAAAAAATAAGAAGAAGTTTCGATTTACCTATAATATTATTTTAATGAAGAATGTGTAATTAAAAAGAAAAGAGAGAAAAATGTATTTTTTGATAAAAATGAGAATCAAACAGGGTGATAGTTATATATGGTGTCCACAAGGACAAGATTTCAAGACACACCACATTAAAATGAGCTAATGCCAGATCATCTATCATGTAGACAACAGACTGCGTAATCTTATGATTCAAGGTAAAGAAAAAATAAAAAAAACCTCCTTCCTATGTGCATGCCTCCTACTTCTAACATTTTCGTAGCCTCCACATTTCTGAGAACCTCAACCACACAAAGTCATATATTTCAAGTGGCCTCCCTACATTTGGATGTGATAGAACTAGTGGCAGACGCTGGGGGTGGCATGGGGGTCATATGACCCCCCAATTTTGGGGCAAATCTTTATTTTTCTTCACCACCAATGATTTTTTTAGGTTTTTGCCTCAATTTTTTTGTGTCATTATGGAATACCAAATGAAGTAGAAATATTTTATTCTTAATATCATTTCGAAGTGCTTATGACCTAATTTTCTATATCGTCAATGATGCGCAAAACGGAAAACCGTAGCAAATTTTATGACTTGTCAAAGTAGACTATTCCAAATTAGTATTTCAAGAATTTTGATAATGAACTAATTTTAAAAATTCTACGACGAAAGTACACTAGCCGAATTCAAAATTGTCTACGTCATCTCGTAACTCGTTTCGAGAGCTACATTATAGATATATTGAATGGTCCAAATAGACATCGAAAATAGTTAAAATTACGTCAAAGTTGCATCTTAAAAAGATGTGTCTAATTCATCTTTTTTAAATATATATATATATATATTTCAATTATTTCATTAACATTTATTATTTTTATGCAATATAATTTATATCACTTTATTAGAAAATTTACACGGGGTATGACATAAAAAAATTTCAAAATTTTACATCCAAAAAATTCAAACTCCATGTAAATTTTTAGATGGAATAAATTTACATGGGTATGATTTATTTATTTTTTGGATGTAAATTTTCGAATATAAAATTCCTCATAATTCTTTTACAAATTTGATTGAGCCCTCTGACTTAAAATATATGCGTCCGCCACTGGTAGAACCAAGAATGTCACTTGCATGCTGGCCATGTCGAACATGATATTGTTTGGACCACGTTATATAAAGGCATCACAACTAAAAGTCAAAACTTGCCTTGTATGCCTTGTGGAAGGAAACATAAATATTCAAACTCTTGTAGACTTGTTTCATGTATTACACACGTTTGTCTAGGATAAGTATGTCCTTTTACTAACATTTGTTGGAGGTAAGGCCTATAGCCCCCTCCTAAGTTTTACTTTTTGTGAATTTTTAATACAACACGCAATCACAATGGGCTCTAATAAAATAAATAAAGTGAAAATTACACAATCTAATACATTTAAAGATTCCATTTCACAAATCATATACAAAGTTTACTCTTTCAAAAATCATATTTCTTTTTATTAATTAATATATTCAAAAAATAATTAATTAATTTACCTACACAATTCAAACCCTACATTATTTCACCCTCAATTCCCTCTCTCTATTCTAACCTCTCTAGCAGAATTCTCTCTCTCTCTCTCTCTCTCGGAAACGATGCTGTCGGAACGCGAGGCAGTAGCGTCGCGTCACATCGCTGCACGAAGCGAACTGTGATTTCTTCCTCTGATATGTACCTTTACAGAGTTTTTGGTGTTTTGTTGGTGACTGATTGTGTTGTGAATGTTGCAGTGTTGGTGGCGATTCAATGGTGGGTTGCGGTGGTATTGTTACAAGTGGTGATGGTGGTGGCATAGGCATTGGGTGACTGTTCGGTGGTGGCACAAACATTGCGGTGGTGGTAGCAATCCGGTGGTTGGGTGATTTTTTTTTTAAATTTTTTAGGTGATGATTTTGTTGAGTTTGGGGTGTTTTGTTGGTGAATGTTGCTTTGGTGGTGATTCAGTGGTGGGTTGCGGTGGTGTTGTTACAGGTTATGGGGTGGAGATGGTGCAGAAGTGTAGGTAGCGACGGTGGAGGTGGTGTTTTTTTGGTTGTTGGAGTAGTGGTGGTCATTTGTGTTTTGGTGTTGTTGGGGATTTGGGTGGTTTTGGTGCTGGTGAAGCTGGCGGCGACAGTGGATTTGGTGAGGTGGTGGTTAGCAGTGCTGTAATGGATAGAAAGAGTGTTTGTGACCAATTGTGTTATGATCAGTAAATTGTTAATTTGTTATGATTCAGTGGTGGGTTGCGGTGGCCGAATCCGTGATCGTGACTAAATTTATAATATGTGACCTAAAAATTGTAACGATGACTTACAATTGATTAAGTTGTGACCAAAAAATCAATCGTGACCAATTAATCTAATAATTTGCAATGAATATATGAGTTGTGACCTATAAAGTTTTTGATTTGTGACCGAGAAATAAGTTGCGACTTAAAATTAATCCGTAACTAATTAATTTTTTGATCTTTGACAGTTGAACAAACTGTGACCTGAAATTTTTTTTAATTATAATCGTAAAATAATCTGTGATATAAATTTTTTGATTTGTGATGAAAAAATAATAAACTAGCAATTAAATTGTTAATTCGTGACCAAATTGTATAGATTTGTGACTAAATATATTTAATTGATAAAATAATTAATCAAATAATTAAATCATAAATAAATTTTAATAAAAATCTGATTTCTGAAGTTTGAAACTTGTTTTTCTTGATTTTGAAATATGTCATACTTAATCTCTTACTTATTAAATTTTCCCCTAAATAAATTCGAAGAAGTTTGTATAGAGAAACAATTGATGTAATGTGTAATGAAATAGAGATGTGAGCTTTCATGAATCTTTTGTAAAGAAAATGGACTTCTTCTACTCATCGAAAAAGGGGCACATGATTAGTAACTTTGAAATGCAATAATTATAAGTATCCATTATTCAAATTCCTTGCAATACATGCCAACATCACACAAGTTCATACAGTTCTGAAAAATCTACTAAAATATTTTTTCATCTACCGAAGGGATTTGTTGATGGCAATCTCTTCTCAGGAATGTCGTAAAGGATTCCTCCAAAATTACTGCTTCACAATTGATATTCCTTCACTACCTGCAATGCCATTAGCTGAGAACCAATAATGATAATCACATTGAACAGAAAAGAATATGGCAGTAATTAAATTATATTTATTTTGTCTACATCAAGATTCAAATTAAGTTATCGACCCAACCAAATTTATAAATAATGAATTATATATACAAACTAGCTTATGAAAAGATAGAAGATCGAATTTTCCTTAGCATAAGATGTCCCAAAAGCTGCTTAACTCGAAATTAAAGGACTCGAAAAGATTAAGGTCGTGGTTGGTTTGTCGTTTTTGGCCCATTTTCCGTTTTTGAAAACGCGGAAAACACGTTTGGTCCGTCGTTTTCAAAAATAACTGAAAACGCAAAACGACTTTTCATCGTTTTCAGCGTTTTCAGTTATAAATGTTGAAAACGCGAAAAACGGGCTATTTTCGGGGAAAACTAAAAATTGTTTTGAAAATGCAAATGGAAAATGAAAACGCAAACCAAACACTACCTTAGCTATTTACATATAGAAAGCTTCTTAGTCCTTTCATCAGCCACCCCATAATCAAGATTAAGCTCCCTCACACGCGGGATATTCTCCATAGCAAATAGCATAAGGCGAGGGAACTATACATTATTGTTATCATACAACACAAGCTGCACAACAACATTTGGAATTGAATTATGGCTCATGTAACATGCTAAATTTCTCGTTACACATACATTCATTTCAAAATCCAAAGGAGAGATTGGTGGATGTGCTGGGCAAACAAAGTTAGAGAATATTTTTAATAAACCCCCATTCCTCCCGCCTCTTAACAAAACCACTTGAGTGAATCAAACAAAAGATCTGTGCTTGTTGTCGCATGAGAACGACTCCAGCGAACTCATAAATAAAAGAGCCTGCACGAATCAAGTCCAACGACCTCACTCCCCAACCAGTCTTCCTTGACCTAAACACTTAGAATCATTTCCTAATCCCCATGTGACTCACACGATTCTGGCAAGTAAGAGGGCAATGACAATTCGGCCCACACTCAATAATCAATGATTTTCCTCTAACAAAAATCCCATTGATGTCATATGCGAACTCGCCTCCATTATTGAAACGAATAGCAGTGCTAAAATCAGGGAGGATGGAAAAGTTTCCAGCTAAAGAATTTGGTTTAGAGGAAGAAGGATGGGAGGTTGGGGGGTGGTAGAAAGTTAGGAGTTTGGTGTGAATTCGGCATTTGTAGGGCAAGAATAAGAACTCATTTCCATCTCCTCAATTTTTTGAAGAAAATCCTAAAGTTGGGGGGTGTGTGTGAGAGAGAGAGAGAGAGAGAGTTGTGCATGTGTATTTTCGTGAAACGTGAAAACGTAGACAGCGAGTTCTGGTAGAAATCGCTAAAAATAATATGGTGGAGAACTGGAAAAAACCTACGATAGTTCGTTTGTCATTGACCAAATTGAATTTTTTCGCGAAGATGTTATAACTTCACTCTTTTATATTTATATATAAGGGTGGTACTGATGAAAATATTGTTCAAAAATCAATATTAAACGAGTGTGGAATGGAAAAGGAACAAAAGTAGAATAAAAGTGAAAATCGGAGGCCAAAACTTGAACCATGTGACCACAAGGTACGGTCGCATGGTGGCATACATGGCCTAAAGGCCTTGCTTTAAAGAACCTATGCGGTTGCATAGGTTTACTCTATGCAACCGCATAGAGGGAAAATTAGCCGTTAGGCAATTTTCCAGTTTTGGTATTTGGCGGCTTTTTATTATTTGTTAACACCACTTCATGAAGTTACAGTCCATGCCTATATATATGTGATAGATGGACATTGTAAAATAGTAAAAATCATTACAAACATATGAGAAACATTATTTTCATTCCACAAAAATGATCAAACATCCTTTCTTCCATATTCAATTCTTCTCTCTTGTGTTCTTCAAGTTCGGGTAAAAAATCATTTGTGCTTTTGTGATTTTCTACAACAAGGCTTGATCAATCCTTCGAACCGTTTGCCAAGAGACCCTTTAAGCACCAAAATTGTTACCGAGAGGGGGCAAATATCGTCTGAGAACAGCGATATAATGTCGTGTTTGAGGCTTCATTTTCATTATAATTTTTTGTTCATAGCCATCTTCTTGATATTATCTATATCTTGCTTCTCCATTTTCCCCGGTGTTGAAAATTTTCCAACAATCTCAAACGATAGATATGCGACGGAGAATGAAATATGACGCCGATCAAGTTGATGGATCAAGATCATGGTCGTGTAGACCGTTTGATGGCACTAATTTAACGAGAAGGTTCGACTTGAAGAAAGATATGCTTTTATTCAAGAATGGAAAATAATGAATCCAGATTCATGATTTCGGACACGGTAATTATCATTTCGCATTCTCAAACTCCACTTTGGTAAGTCGAAAATATGTTTGATCCTCGCACATTGAAAAGGTATGTTTGTAAATATAATATGCATATTATCGATGTAATATGAATTTCGATTGCGCATAAATAGTCGCATGCGTTCTTAAAAATGTTCACGAAAGTGAAAAAAGGTAGAAACTATTTGATGGCCATATCACTTTATTCCAAGTTTGTATGCATGCTATTATACAGCATTGAATTGACATAAGTTGTCTGGATGTATGTTGGGTTCTCAGTCTGCAAACCGTATATATATTTTTCAATTGCATGATCCTGGTAACAAAAGGAATGCAGTGATCGCTTTATTATTTAATTTCATGTTTCATTAAAATGTGAAAGAGACTGCAAAAGTGCATTGTTTCATGCATATAATCACATTAGTTAATTGATAAGTTGGTTTAATTTTGAAAAGGTGCACGTGGTTCAATTATTAAATGGCAACTTTACATACAGAAGTTATTAAATGGCAACCTTTCATGCAATTGTGGTGGACATGTGAATATGAATTTGAGATGCCAACCAATCATTGTATTCTTTCATGTTTATATTGCTTCAGATTCAAGAAACAAACTTATCGAATTTAAGTTTTGTATTGCTACGTAATTATGAATGATTTCTAGAAAATTGCAGTATATGATAAATGGCAGAAAATTGCACTCCTTATTTGGTAGGCGTGTGCATGATAATAATTTCGATTTGAAAAAAATCTTTTTTCTTCCGGTTAATTGGCAAGTGGTACATGCTCAAATAACTATATCGGAAGATATGTGGAGATAGCAATATTATTATTATGAAAAGGCATGTTGGTCGTTCACCTATATGGTTAAATGGTTGAAGTTTTTGAAATGATATTGCACATGTTACATATGGAAAAATTCTGAAGTGTTAGAATTTTGTGAAAGGAATTATGTGAACTTTCATAATCATTTCTTCTATATAAATTGGAAAATTATATGTGATTGGTTGGAAATTATACTAACTTTGATTTATGGTGATAACCTCAATTAATTATGTACAATTAAATGAGATGATCTTATGCAAAAATGTGTTTGCATAGAAATGTGATTTTGATCAACTATGAATAAGGTGAACATTTACCTTACTATTTGATGTAATATGATGATATCTTGTGAAAGTGATAAATTGCAAACAATAGGAGATTAATATGCTTAGTTTCATTCGTTGTTAAATTGGACTTTAATCATGGAACCAATTCAATTGGTTTGTGCTTGAAAAGTATTAATGGTCTATGAGATGACCTTGATAAAATGTATGATCAAAATCAAAGATAGTTGGATTGAAGGTCATTGTGACTTAACAAACACTATCTAAAAAGTACCTAAACTTTCACGGGTATTTTCTAAGTTCAAGTATAATCCCAAATGTGGGAGTTAACACATTAATGAACTCTAAGTTCGAATATAACCCTAAATATGGGGGTTATCAATAACGCTTGTGAACTTATATGAGAAGTTCAAGATACAATATTACGAGATTACATAAGAATTTCTAATTAAGGAATTGTGGGGGTAACTTAATATAAAAGTTAAAGTTCCCTAAACCTTTTAATCATAGAAATATATCTATGAAGGAGAAAAGGTGGAAAACCCTTAATATAATTATAAGGATGGATACACTGAGTCTGAGGTAGATAAATTGGGTGAAAGCCGATTATGGCATTTGCAAAACAATTTGAATATTTAAGAATATTCATGCTATTAAAAATCAATGTAATGACTCAATGATGAGAAGTGAATACCCATGAATGAAATCAATAAAAGTGATTGACTAGTGTAATGATTTGATGGAAATCATCTAACATTGTTTTAAAAAATCTATAAAGCTTTAAAATAAAGCGAAGCTTGTGGCTTCATAAAAAGAGAATTCTTGGTGGTGACTAGTTGTGTCTATCAAATGAATCAATCATTGGCTAGCTATACTTTGATATGATACTATGTATCATGAAATAAAAAAATAAAGACATGAGTCTTAGACGTGACTTAATAAGGAAATTATCAAAGATGGAATAATTTCCATAAAGACGTAGCGGATCCTTTAAACCACTAAATAGATTTTTAGTGGCATCTACTTCGAGTATGATAGGGTTGAAACTCCTAAACTATAAAGGTCCACCAACGACGGTAATTCTACCTGTCATTACTCAAAAGGTAATCTGCGGGTTCAAAGGGTAACAACAAGTCATTCGATATGTGGATAGTTTCAACTTTATAAAAATCCGCAATAATTCTATCCTAATTAAAATAATGTCAGTTGTTACTGAATTAGGGTTGAGCTTTTGAGCTCTTAATGAAGTTCAGTGCTAAAACACAAGTATCTCTAAAAGTAACAAAGATACTGGAAGAACTTCACCTAAATAAACTTCAAGATGGTGCCGCCTCAATAGAGAGTTGAAGTTTCTCTCTCAAAAGTTTGTTGAAAATGATAAGCGCAAGGCCATATGAGCGCTAAGCAAGATTGAAGAACTTGAGAACATGTAATGCTCATGTGTGTGTCCTTACCGGTATTGTCACATGGAATAAATGGTTCAAAGCTTCATGCTACCTTCGATTCCGACTTTACTTTGTTTGGATTACATTATGGTTAGATTCAAATCGAAAGATATCTAATCCTTATACATGGGTATCGTATACTTTGAATATGAGATTTTATTGAATTTTGAATAAGTGGGGAATTGATGAAAATATTGTTCGAAAATTAATATTAAACGAGTGTGGAATGGAAAAAGAACAAAAGTAGAATACAAGCGAAAATCGGAGGCCAAAACTTGAACCATGCGACCGCAAGGTACGGTCGCATGGTGGTATACGGTGCCTAAAGGCCCTGCTTTGAAAGAACATATGCGACCGCATAGAGGGAAAATTAGCCGTTACACAGTTTTCCAATTTTGGTATTTGGAGGCTTTTCATTATTTGTTGACACCACTTCATGAAGCTACAGTCCATGCCTATATATATGTGATAGATAGACATTGTAAAATAGTGAAAAATCATTACAAACATATGAAAAACGTTATTTTCATTCCACAAAAATGATCAAGCATCCTTTCTTCCATATTCAATTCTTCCCTCTTGTGTTCTTCAAGTTCGGGCAAAAAATCATTTGTGCTTTTGTGATTTTCTACAACAAGGCTTAATCAGTCCTTCGAACCGTTTGCCGAGAGACCCTTTAAGCACCAAAATTGTTATCGAAAGGGGGTAAATATCGTTTGAGGACAGCGATATAATATCGTGTTTGAGCCTTCATTTTCATCATAATTTTTTATTCATATTCATCTTCTTGATATTATCTATATCTTGGTTCTCCATTTTTCCCGGTGTTGAAAATTTCCCAACAATTCTAATAAAACCTGATGAAGGTACCTTTTCCATCTACCAACAAGATATAAGATCTATGCAATATAATTATCTTTTATGTATCTCTTGCATGGAAATAAAAATAAATACTTAAACGCAAAACATGATCTAATCTTGTAGCAACTTCCTTGCCAACTTATTTTTCTTCACAGCATCATACAAACTCCTTGTTTTGTAGCATCATGAATAGATGGTTTTGTCAATTTGAAAAAGGTTATCTTTTATAAATAGTAATCATCTCATCGACATGTAGCTCGTAGGCACACACAAAGGCTTCGAATGCTAAATTTACATGAGGGTAAGGAGATAGTAAACAATAAACACAAAAAAATGGTTCCTTTTTGTATGCAACAAATTAACAACACAGGCGCTCCTTTATTCAAATTGAAAGAGTGAGTGAAAAAGGAGATGTTTTTCCTGCCCCTTTGGTTCTTTTTTGTTGTTATTAGTGTAATGAAAGAAACAAAAAATTATCTACTTTATGAAATTCAGATTCTCTTACATACAATCATGGAAATTTACTTAACTTCTACGACTGTGTTTTCCATACTTTCTTCAATGTCTCGATGATGCACAATTATATTCCTTCACTATCAGCATAGCCACAAATCAAGAAAATCACAATAAACACTAAGAGTGTGTTCGATTGACATGAAAAATATCAACTAGAAAAGAAAATATTTTCCATCTTTTGTGAAAAATAAAAACCACTTGATATGATCCAGGAGTTGAGCCCGACGAAGGTAAGTGCGAGACGAGACCCGTTGATAGTCGATGGCGGACCAATGACACGATCAAGGGCAAAGCAAGTGAAACAAGCGATGGGATTGCTCGTTCAAGAAACCATTGATGGAACCATGTTCGAGACTCAAAATGGAGCAACTTTCATGTTTGGGTCAAAGGCCGAATCAACTTGGATCAATTTGTTATCAAGCGACGAAAGCGGAGGCTGAAGATAACACCATGCAGCCGCACAGGCAAAACCACATGCGGCCGCACACATGCATACCGAAAACCAAAAGTGCAATTTCAGTTGAACCATACGACTGCATGGATTTACACCATGCGGCCGCACAAGCCAAAAATTTGGCGAATTTTCCAATTTTGGCAATTTTCCATATTTTGTTAGATTTTGATTCTTTTCCATATTTTGGAGATTATGCTCGACTTTTGCACAATTTTTACCTAGTTTTTAGGTTTAGTATAAATAGGAGTTTCCATTCAATTGTTAAAAACTTTTGACATTATTGATATTGAATTAAAAGTGAGGCGTATTGTCTTCTCTTCATCGTTCTTTATTGAACACTTCGAACTTATCAAGTGTGAACTTGTGGCGTTCAAACAACTGGATTTAATTCTTGGATTGCGTGATCAAGGGGTCTTTCAAGCGTCGTTCTTGTTGGGTTTTTTTGTTCGACTTTCTTTTGGGTTAATCCTAAACTCTTGGATTAATTTGGCTTTCTTGGGTTCGTCAATCTCATTGTGCGTTTCATAGTCAACGTTGCTACGGGATTCGCATCAGTTGGTATCAGAGCTTTGGCTCCAAATTAATTGAAGGTTATATCTTTTCTTTATTTGTTTGGGTCGTTAATTGTTCTTTCTTAGTTTTTCTTCATTATTTTTTTCTTTTCATCGTTTTGTTGAGTTGTTGGTAGTTTACTCACCTTCATTCATCAAGAAGTAAAAAAAAAGTACAAAATCGAACAAAAAAAAGGGTTACTGTACATTCGAGGTACTGTTCATCTCGAAGTATTGTTCACAAAAAATAAAAAAATATATATATATAAAAATTTGATATCATTGTTTGATTTTGTTTTTTTTTTACCAACAACAATTCCTATATCGTGTTTAATTTTTGGGATATTCAATTGGGTTCGAGTCTTTCATTCTTCTTTTGAGTCTATTCACATATTTGTGTCAAAACATTCATCTATTCCACTTATTCAAGTACTTTGAGTCTCGTGGTCTTTGATTAATATTCGGTTTGTTTGAATTGCCGGTAAAACAATTGATTTAGTTCACTTGGTTCTTTGAAGTGCTTGGAGGGAGACTTTGAGTGGTAAAATGCCGAGTGGTGAGTTTAATAGAGGGAAAAAGCCATAGTGAGTGTTTTCCGAGTGAAATCTTTGTGAGGTAGAAAAAAAATTGTGTGATATGATGTCGGAAAGAGAAGGTTCTAATTCAAGCCGAAATGGTAATGACAACAATACATCGGAGGACATGATAAGGAGGTTTGAAAGGGTACTTGGTGATGTTAGGGAGAAAGTGGATAGGCAAGGGGAATGGATGGTACAAATGGGTACTACAATTGCTAATCTTAGCCGGGGACAAGTGGAGATGTCTAATGCTAGGGGACCGGGTAGGCGTGAATCTAGGAGAGGGAAGGCGAGATGAGTATCATAGTGATGAGGATGATTTTGATGAAAATGACATTGATATGGGTCGAGTGAGGCATAGGAGCGATAGGATGGAAAGACAGGGTAGGAATAACTTGGGAGATGAAGTAGATGGAAGTTTGGGGAGTATTAAAATAACTATTCCGCAATTTAAGGGGAGAAGCGACCCGGAAGCATATTTAGAGTGGGAAAGGAAGGTTGAGATGATTTTTGAGTGCTATAATTATTCGGAGGAGAAAAAGGTAAAATTGACGGTGCTTGAATTGTGGATTACGCGATATCTTGGTGGGATCAAGTACTTACATCACAACGTAGGGGTCGGGAAAGGTCAATTAGCACTTGGGATGATTTGAAGATGTTGATGAGAAGGAGGTTTGTTCCGAGTCACTATTATAGGAAAATCCATCAAAAATTGCAAGGTTTGTATCGAGGATCGAAAAGCGTAGAGGATTATCACAAGAAGATGGAAATTCTTATGATTCGGGCTAATGTGGAGGAAGATCGGGAAGCTACCATGGCACGGTTCTTGAATGGGTTAAATCGGGATATTGCGAACGTTGTAGAGTTGCAACATTATGTGGAAATCGAGGACATGTTACATGTGGCAATGAAGGTCGAGAGGCAATTGAAGAGGAAGGGGATGTCTAGGCAACCGTTAGGTACTTCGACTCCTAATCCAACATGGAAATCGAAGTGGGATGACAATAACAAAAATGGGGCTACACCTAGAGGTAAAAATGATTGGCAAAAGCGCAAGGATGAAAATGCTAGCAAACCAATATCAAAATCGGAGGCACAACCGTCGCGCAATCAGGACATCAAATGTTTTAGGTATTTAGGAACGGGGCATATTGCTTCTCAATGCCCAAACAAATAGGCGATGGTGTTGCGGGATAATGGAGAGATTGTGAGCGATAGTGATGGCAAGTTTGATGACATGCCGACGTTGGAAGGTGTTAGTGAAGAAGAAAAAGTTGAAGGGTTGGTTGGGGATCTATTAGTCACAAGGCGAGCTCTCACTACTCACGTCAAAGCGGATGACTTAGAGTTGCAATGGGAGAACATTTTCCACACTCGATGCCACGTCAACAATACGGTATGTAGTGTTATAATTGATGGTGGTAGTTGTACTAATGTAGCTAACGTATCTCTTGTAGAAAAATTGGGTTTAACATTGTTGAGACACCCGAGACCTTATAAATTGCAATGGTTGAATGAGAGTAACGAGGTGAGGGTGAATCGAAGAGTGTTAATTAATTTGTCAATTGGGAGTTATAAGGATGAGTTAGTGTGTGATGTGGTGCCAATGCAAGCGGGACATATTTTATTGGGGCGACCATGGCAATACGATAGGAAAGCTACGCATGATGGGTACAAAAATCGATATAGTTTCATTAAGGATGGAAGGACCATTACTCTTGTGCCATTAACACCGGCGCAAGTCTATGAGGACCACTTAAAATTGAGAAGTGAGGAAGAGAAGAGAGCAAAAGAGTTAGAAAAAATGAGAGCAAATAGTGAGTTGGAGAAAAAGAGAGAAAATGTTGAGATAGCCATTAGAGAGAAAAAGAGAGAGCAATCACAAGAGAAAAGAAAGAGAGTGCCCCGAGAGAAGAGAGAAAACACGAGCGAATTTCTTTGCAAAAGAGGGTGATTTGAGGAGGGCGGTAGTTGAGAGGAAAGAGATGATCTTGTTCATTTATAAGGAATCACTCCTCAATTTTGAGGAAACTAACCCACCCCTCCCTAATTTGGCTAAGTCTTTGTTGCAGGAATTCGACAATGTATTTTCGGAGGATGCATCAAGTGGATTGCCGCCTATTCGAGGCATTGAACATCAAATTGACTTCATACCCGGAGCTGTCCTTCCAAATCGACCGGCTTATCGAAATAATCCCGAGGAAACCAAGGAGCTTAAAAAACAAGTGGAGGAATTGATGAGCAAAGGATACGTGAGGGAAAGCATGAGTCCTTGTGCGGTACCGATTTTGCTTGTACCAAAAAAGGATGGAACATGGTGAATGTGCGTGGATTATAGGGCTATCGACAACATAACGGTAAAGTATCATCACCCTATACCTAGGTTAGATGACATGCTTGATGAATTACATGGTTCTTGCATATTTTCTAAAATTGATTTAAAAAGTGGGTCTCATCAAATTCGTATGCGGGAGGGTGATGAATGGAAAACGGCTTTTAAAACTAAATATGGTTTATATGAATGGTTGGTTATGCCATTTGGACTCACAAATACACCTAGCACTTTTATGCGTTTAATGAATCATGTTTTACGTGCTTTTATAAGAAAATTTGTTGTGGTTTATTTTGACGACATCTTAATCTATAGCAAAAACCTAGGAGAGCATTTGGAACATTTAAAATGTGTGCTAATTGTTTTAAGGAAAGAACAACTATATGCTAATATTAAGAAATGCACGTTTTGTATGGATAGAGTTATTTTTCTTGGTTTTGTGGTTAGTGCTAATGGGGTAGAAGTAGACGATGAAAAGATAAAAGCTATTAGAGATTGGCCGACACCTAAAAGTATAACGAAAGTTAGGAGTTTTCATGGTTTGGCTAGTTTTTATAGGCGATTTGTGAAGGATTTTAGCACTATCACCGCACCACTCACGGAAGTATTTAAAAGGAGTGTAGGTTTTCACTGGGGTGATGAACAGGAACTTGCATTTAATACTATTAGAGGTAGATTGTGTAAAGCACCTGTTTTGGCATTACCAAATTTTGACAAAACATTCGAAATTGAGTGTGATGCATCAGGAATAGGGATTGGAGCAGTTTTAATACAGGATCAGAGGCCTATTGCATACTTTAGTGAGAAATTGAGTGGAGCTGCTTTAAATTATCCTACATATGACAAAGAACTTTATGCACTTGTTCGAACTTTGGAGACTTGGCAACATTATCTATGGTCGAAGGAGTTCGTAATACACACCGATCATGATTCACTAAAGCACTTGCGGGGACAAGGTAAATTGAACAAGAGGCATGCTCGGTGGATGGAATTCATTGAGACCTTTCCATACGTCATTCGGTATAAAGAAGGTAAGGAAAATGTGATGGCGGATGCGTTGTCGCGGAGGTACGTATTGCTAACTACTCTTGATTCTAAGTTACTTGGGTTTGAACATATTAAGGAATTGTATGAAAAAGATGTTGAATTTTCGGATATTTATTTGTCATACATAAAAGGGGCGGTTGATAGGTTCTTTAGGCATGAGGGGTATTTATTTCGGGAAAATAGGTTATGTGTTCCTAATTGTTCTATTCGGGAGTTGTTAATAAGGGCGGCACATAGTGGTGGATTGATGGAACACTTTGGGGTTCAAAAGACTTTAGATGTATTGAAGGAGCATTTTTATTGGCCTAAGAAGAAAAGTAATGTTGAGCGAATTTGTAGTCGATGTATAGGTTGTAAAAAGGCTAAATCTAAGGTTTTATCACAAGGTTTGTACACACCTTTACCTACACCTAGTGAGTGTTGGGTTGATATCTCGATGGACTTTGTTTTGGGTTTACCTAGGACTAAGAGAGGTCGGGATTCTATTTTTGTGGTTGTAGATAGGTTCAGCAAAATGGCACATTTTATACCATGTCACAAAACTGACAATGCCACGAATATTGCTGACTTATTTTTTAAAAAGAGATTGTGCGTTTACATGGGGTTCCTAGAAGTATAGTATCGGATCAGGATTTCAAATTTTTGAGTCACTTTTGGAGAGTTTTATAGGGTAAGTTAGGCACTAAGTTACTATTTTCCACAACTTGTCACTCACAAACGGATGGGCAAACCGAGGTAGTGAATAGGACTATGACACAATTGTTACGCACAGTAATTAATAAAAATTTGAAGAGTTGGGAGGAGTATCTACCATTTGTTGAATTTGCATACAATCAAGCTTTTCACTCTACTACGTCGTATTCTTCATTTGAAATTGTATATGGCTTTAATCCACTAACTCCTTTGGATTTAATTCATTTACCTGTGAATGAACATGGCAGTTTAGATGGCAAAAAAAAAGGCGAAATTAGTTAAGTCACTCCATGAAAAAATAAAAGCGCAAATTGAAAACAAAAGTAAGTTGGTTACGTCGCAGGCGAACAAAGGAAGGAAATGTGTGCCATTCGAGCCAGGAGATTGGGTTTGGGCGCACCTTAGGAAAGAGAGATTTCCAGAGCAAAGGAAGTCCAAGTTGCAACCGAAGGGCAATGGTCCATTCAAGTGATTGAAAAGATAAACGACAATGCTTACAAGTTGGACCTTCCAAGTGAGTACAATATTTCGGTTACTTTTAATGTATCTGATCTCTCTCTGTTTGATGCAGGTTCAGATTCGAGGACGAATCCTTTTGAAGAGGGAGAGGATGATATGATCCAAGAGTCGAGCCCGACGAAGGTAAGTGCGAGACAAGACCCGTTGATAGTCGATGGCGGACCAATGACGCGATCAAGGGCAAAGCAAGTGAAACAAGCGATGGGATTGCTCGTTCAGGAAACCATTGATGGAACCATCTTCGGGGCTCAAAATGGAGCAACTTTCATGTTAGGGTCGAAGACCGAATCAATTTGAATCAATTTGTTATCAAGCGACGAAAGCAGAGGCTGAAGACAACACCATGCGGCCGCACAGGCAAAATCACATGCGACCGCACACGTGCATACCGAAAACCAAAAGTGCAATTTCAGTTGAACCATGCGACTGCATGGATTTACACCATGCGGCCGCACAAGCCAAAAATTTGGCGAATTTTCCAATTTTGGCAATTTTCCATATTTTGTTAGATTTTGATTCTTTTCCATATTTTGGAGATTATGCTCGACTTTTGCACGATTTTTACCTAGTTTTTAGGTTTAGTATAAATAGGAGTTTCCATTCAATTTTTAAAAACTTTTGACATTATTGATATTGAATTAAAAGTGAGGCGTATTGTCTTCTCTTCATCATTCTTCATTGAACACTTCGAACTTATCAAGTGTTAACTTGTGGCGTTCAAACAACCGGATTTAATCCTTGGATTGCGTGATCAAGGGGTCTTTCAAGCGTCGTTCTTGTTGAGTTTTTTGGTTCGACTTTCTTTTGGGTTAATCCTAAACTCTTGGATTAATTTGACTTTCTTGGGTTCGTCAATCTCGTTGTGGGTTTCGTAGTCAACGTTGCTACGGGGTTCGCCTCACCACCTCTACCCAAAGAAAATATTTTCCTTAAAAATAAGGAAAATTAGGCATATTTTCAAAAGTTAAAAAATGTTTTCCATGGAAAAAAATAGCAATCAAACCTCCAAGTAGGAATTTGGGTGGATAACTGATATTTTCCATGAAAAATAAATGTAATCAAACACGCCCTAAAGGATACAGCAGGATACATTGTAGTTTTTCTTTATGAGTCATATTCAAATTAAATTGCAGAATTCATATTGGCCAAAAATAAGTTCATAGCAGAGGAAAAAAAACGGCCTGTGAAAAGATAGAAGATTGAATTTACATGAACGCATGATGTGTTAAAAGATTCTTAGAACCACATTCAAAACTGAACCAACTAGTCATAGATAGAAAGCTTCCCTGTCCATTCATAAGCCACCCTGTAATCAAGTCTAAGTTCCCCCATAACATGGGATATTCTCCAAGGTGAGGGAAAGATACTTTGCAATGATCATATAGCACTAGTTGCATAAAACATTTGGACTTAAAATGTAGGGCATGTTCGGTAGTGATTATGAGAATTGATTTTTTGACTGCCAGAAAGAAAAGTGAGTCCCGTCTGTAAGTGAAGAAGTAAAAAATAATGGTTGGAATAGTGAAATAACTATTAAAAAATTGATTTTTTTGTATGAAAAATTGCTACCAAACGGGGGCCTAACATGATACATTCATCATTCTAGATAAATCCATGGCAGAATACAAAGATCTATGACTGTGCTGGGTAAATATAGTTGAAGAATATTAATTTCCCATTTCACCCATCTCTCAGCAAAACCACTTGGATGAACCAAACAATCACCATTCATCATAAATATCTCAACTTGTTCTCATGTGAGAACAACTCCCATCATACTCACAAATATAAGAGCCAACTATGATCAAGTTAAGGACATCACTCACCAAACCAAATCTTTGACGTCCTTATAGTCTCTAGACATTTTGCTAGAACTGAATTGAGATCGGACTGGACTTGCCAGTTGGGTCAATTTCTACATAAATTTTATTCGGTTCATAAAATCGAGAACTGTCGTGTCTGGTTCTTGGTTCTCCCATCAGAACTAAAAATAACTAGGTCACCCATTTTTCTTCCTTCTAAATATAGATACTTTGTCATTGGTACAAGTGATTTGTTGGATCCTTTTATGGATAATGTAATGCAAATCTAATCAGTTCTTTAACCACTAAACCATCGTGAGGACGAACACTCAAGAGACATCCACATTAAAAGAGGCTCTACAGACATCAGACTATGTCTTGTAGCTCGAGGTAAAGAATTAGAGCAACACTTGTCGGTTTACGTGACGCCAAGACGAGAAAAACTAAAGAGGTAGATATAAGGGAAGTTGTGCAACATTTCCATGAGTGCTGCCTCCTTTTATACAGACTTTTACTTCTAAAATCTTCTTAGCCTATAGTACTCCTGCCTTCACACCTCTCAGCACCTCATCCACACGAAGGCAGATGCCTTGTGTCCCTCCCTATATATGGATGTGATAGATCCAAGAATGTCAAGCATGCTAGCCAATTTTGACCCAAATTATCTAAAATCTTTGAAACTAAGAGTCTTAACATGGTAAGTTTTCCTTCCCTATATGTTATGCATAGAAATGAACGTATATATTCAAATCTATAAGACTTGATAAAAAAAATTTATATCTACTGCTAGAGGAATATGTTTATAGGGAAAAATCGTTGACAAAACGTGCAATAAATCAAAGTGTCTCCCTTCATGAATTTTGTTTGCATAGAAATCGGACTTCTGCTATTTATCCAAAAGGGACATATAATTAGTAACTTAGATGTGGCAATCATTAATAATCCATTTGCTAAGCTCAACCATATTTGTATGACTGTATAAAACTTAATTTAACCACAAACAATTGAGGGTCTTAACTGAAATAGATCTGAATTAATGTTCAAATTAAATTACACGATTCGTATCAGACAGAACCAAGTATATAGCAAAGGAATTACATGTACAAAACAGCTTGTGAAACAATGGAAGATAAAATTTACCGTAGCATGTGATGTCTAAAAATGCATCTTAGAACCACTTTCAAAACAAACCTAGTTACAATATAAAAAGTATCCCTTTCCATTAATCAGCCGCCCCATGATCAAGACTAAGCTCCCTCACAGACGTAATATTCTCCGTAGCTTACAGCATAAGGTGAGGGAAAGGTTCATTAATTTGATCTTTCCTACTTGTTGGTCCCAGAGTTATGTTTAAAAACGATTGATTTAACAAAACTAGAAAATAAGAAAATTTGCAGAAAAGTAAAAAACTGAACACAGAGGATTTTTTCACCACTAAGGGCCTGTATATTCAGTCTAATGGCCTACTCACTACGTTGAGCATCTACTGACGTAGATATAGCTCTAGATCCACTAGAAAATCAACAAGAATATTACAAATGTACGAAGAAATCGGAGATTTCATCAAAGTTTTCTCTCGCCTCAACACAAAGGATAGAAAATTACACCGGTATAAATCTCTCACAACTATACACTAAATATACTTCAAAGAATCACTCAGATTATAGAGGTTTTCACAAAGAATACACGGTATGGCAGAGAGACACGGAAAACCCTAGAACACAAAGTTCTCACACTGAAGAATGAAGAGGCATTAGACTATATATGAGATAAATCAAAAGTCACTCTCATCAACGGTTGTGAGAAGGCCACATGTAAAGCCAAGATCAATTCTTCAAATAGGAGCCAAAAACCTGTTTAAAAGGGAACACGATTTCTTTAAAAAACAGCCAATGGACTCCAAAAGACCCAGGCCCACACTCTGGCCCAAGCAGAGTGAGGTAGCCCATTCAACACTAATCAAGGTTAAGAAAAAAATGAAGGGGCCTCCTACCTCTAACATTTTCTTAGCCCCCACATTTCTAAGAACCTCATCCACACGAAATCATACGCCCAGTGGCCTCCCTACATTTGGATGTGATAAATCCAAGAATGTCACTTGCTTGTTGGCCACATTGAACCCCATAATTTTGGACCACATAATGTGTTAAATATTGTATTTATAGTTTCAGTTAACTTTTGTTTATCTCACGCCTTATAGAGATGGCTGTGGGTCGAGTTCGGAGTGGGGGTGTCCACCATGCCATGCCCCCACCACACCACGCCCCTACGAGGCGGTAACTTGTCTTTTTTGTCTCTTTTTTTTTTTTTAATATATTTACATTTTCAAATTTCGAGTTATGCTATTATTAAAGAATAAATTTAACTTCAAAATTTTAAAATCCAAAGTAAATAATGTTCAAACTAATAATTTTTTTTTTAACTTCCAAACCCGCCCCGGGCGAGATATTTTGCCATCTCTAACGCCTTAGGGTTTGTCATCTTAGGAAGCTACCTTATTGATTTTGTCTGCAGCATTTGCACGTTATAACTATTAATGGTTGTTGCATATTTTAAGATTACTCTAGAATTCACTAGAATTATCTTGGGGAACAAGAAAATAGGAGTCCCTAGAATTTCTTGATGAGCAAGCAAAAATAGTAATTTAAAATGAAAAAATCAGAATTTTCTAAAATAGTTTCCACCACCATTTTGTGCATAAATAGGGGCTACCACCTTTACAATGTTGTAACAAAAAATTGAAAAGAGCATCCAACCTCTTGCATTGTAAATCAAAAGTCACTTTGTAAAACTTTAATAAAATTACTTTTTTTCTCCTTCAACTGCCTTGTTCAATTAAATTACTCCTATAATTTCTATCCCACATAAAATCTACTTAACCACTTCTGTCTAAACTCATTTATTTCTTCTATTAAAAATTAAAACCTTTAGTGGTATCAGAGTTATGTTCGATTGATAGTAGGCATAAGCATATACTATGGCAGATGTTTTCCATTCATCCATTTCTATTCCAATATTTAATGGAGACAACTATTATTTTTGGTCCATTGGAATGAAGACCTACTTTTGTGTGCAAAACTTATGGGATGTTGTCAATGGTAGGTATACTAACCCAGATGACATTTTCACTCTATCTACTGCACAAAAGAAGGAACTTAAAGAGAATCAACAAAAAAATTCTCTAGCACTACTTGCTCTACAAATGAGCTTGACGAACTCTTATTTTCCAAGAATCACGGGAGCCAAAACGGCAAAAGAAGCTTAAGATAAACTGAAGAAGGAGTTTCACGGCAGTGACAAGGGTATGTACTTGCCGTCTTCAAACTTTAAGAAGGAATTTTGAAAATTTAAAAATAAAAGATTCTGAAACCGCGAAAGATTATTATTCAAGAATAGATAAAATAGTAAATAAATAAGATCTTATGGAGATGATCTTCCTCAAAAGAAAGTCGTTGGAAAAATTTTAATTACTTGCACAGAAAAATATAATCCAATTATTGCAGCTATTGTGGAGTCAAAAGATATCGATAAATTGACAGCTGTAGAATTAATGGGTTTACTAGAAGCACATAAAAAAATTAGAAATGCGTTATGAAATTATCAAGAAAAATGCATTTCAATCTAAAGTTAATATAAGGTTTCAGAAATCTAAAGAAAGTGTGAGAAAATTTAAAGAAAATTGTAATAAAAATAAATAAAATAAGCCTCAAGGAAAAGAATTTGATAAAAGCGGCAAGTATCCTTCGTGTGGTATATGTAAAAGAAAATGTCATTTGGAGAATGATTGTTGGTTTAAAGGAAAATCAAAGTGTCGTCACTGTAAAAAAATTGGTCATGAAGAAAGTCGTTTTAAACAAAATCATCAAGCTAATTTCTCCGAAGAAAAGAATATAGAAGTCTATTTTATGCCACTAGCAAGGATGCATTTAATGACAAACTAGATTCGTGGTATCTAGACAGTGATTGTAGTAATCATATGACGAAAGATGAAAGTATATTCTGCAGTCTTAATAAAACCAAGGCAAAAATCAAAATTGGCAATGAAACTTTTATTGAGGCAACAGACAAAGGCACTATTGCCGTTAATAGAAAAAAGGGTAAGAGATACATCAATGAAGTTCTCTTAGTCCCTATAATAGATCAAAATCTATTTAAGTGTAGATCAAGTGATGGAGAAAGGATATACTTTACTTTTTGAAGGAGATTCTTGCACGATCTATGACAAGAAAGATAAATCTCTTATAATTGTCGAAAGGGAAAAACGGATGCTTTCCAATCCAATGGAGATACGCAAACAATGCAGCAATGACAACGCAAGTGGACAAGTCATGGTTGTAGCACAAAAGATTTGAACATTTCCACTTTCACGGGTTGAAGGTCCTATAGAAAAAGAGCATGATGAGAGACTTACCAATCATAAAAGAGATTGATATAGACCGTGAAGGATATTTGCTCGTGAAACAATACCGCCAACCATTTCCGTCCGAAAAATCTTGGAGAGCTAAAAAGCCATTAGAGCTGATACATACTGATGTATGCGGTCCAATGCATACTCCATCACATGAGCAAAATAGGTACTTCATTCTCTTTATTGACGACTACACCAGAATGATATGGGTATATTTCTTACGTGAAAAATCCCAAATATTTGAGATTTTTAAAAAGGTTCGAAAGCTATGTTGAAAAGCAAAGTGGTTGCAATATCAAAACTATTAGAAGCGACAGAGGCAAAGAATATACATCAAATGAATTCAAAAAGTTTTGTGAAGATGGAGGAATGGAGCATCAACTTACAGTTAGATACGCGCATGAACAAAATGGCGTGTCAGAAAGAAAAAATAGAACACTAATAGAGACAGCTAGAGCTATGCTAATGGAGAAAAGTCTTTCAAAAACTTTCTCGGCAGAAGCAATAAGCACTGCAGTCTACCTACTAAATCGATGTCCGACTAAAGTTGTGCAAGACAAAACACCAGTGGAAGCATGGAGCAGACGAAAACCAACAGCAAAGCATCTCAAAGTTTTTGGCTGCATCTGCTACACTTATATTCCATATGAGAAAAGAGGTAAGCTAGATGAAAAAATAGAAAAATGAATCTTTTTGGGTTATAGTATTCAATCAAAAGGCTATCGAATATATAACCTAAGAACGAAGAAGCTAATTATAAGTCGAGACGTTAAGCTTGATGAAGATGCCACCTACAACTGGGAGGCTGGCCAAGACAAAAGAAAAGCTATTAGCATCTTAACATAACCACAAAAACAAGAGGACGGCGTTGAGGATAACAATCAACCAAAGACCTCACAATAAGCAACTATAAAAGAACCAGTCAGCTTACCATATCGTCACCAAGAAAAATACGAAAATTATTGAAAATATATCAAAGCTACAACTTGATGATCGTTGAACCTGAAAGCTATAAAACAGCTTCAAAACAACCAAAATGGAAAAAAGCTATGGATGAAGAAATAAAAATGATCGAGAAAAAAAACACTTGGGAGCTTATAGATCTTCCTCAAGATAAAAAAGTCATAGGAGTTAAGTTGGTCTACAAGACGAAGCTTAATGCCAATGGCTTAATCTAAAAATATAAAGCAAGACTAGTCACCAAAGGATACTCACAATAGTTTGGCATCGACTACACTAAGACATTTGCTCCAGTTGCACGTCTTGACACTATAAGAGCGTTGATTGCACTAGCTGAACAAAAAAAGTGAAAGATTTACCAGCTAGACGTCAAATCAGCATTTCTTAATGGCCATCTTGAAGAATAAATTTATATAGAGCAACATCAAGGGTACGTGGTACAATGTAAAGAAGATAAAGTTCTCAAAGTAAGGAAGGCACTATATGGATTAAAGTAAGCTCCACAAGCTTGGTACAGCAGAATAGACAACTACTTCATTGAGCAAGGATTTAGGAGGAGCCAAAGTGAACCAACTCTATACATCAAAAATCAAGGTACAAGTAGTACACTTATAATCTCTTTATATGTTGATGATCTCATCTATTCAGGGAACGAAGAGAAGATGATAGAGAAATTCAAGGCGGACATGATGAAAACATTCGAGATGACTTATTTGGAATTAATGCACTATTTTCTTTGGATTGAGATAGCTCAATCTGAAGATGGGATCTTCATTGCTCAGAAAAAGTATACCACTAGTCTATTAAAGAAGTTCAAGATGGAAGGTTGCAAAATAGTAGCAACACCCTTAGATAGCAACAAATCTCTTAGAAAAGAAGATGGTACTCCAAAATCAGACAACTCACAATTTCGAAGCTTAATTGGAAGTTTACTCTCTATCTCACAGCTATAAGGCCAGACATAATGTATGCAACCGGTCTAATTTCAAGATTCATGCAAAATCCAAGTCAAGTTCACTATGAAGCTGCAAAGCGGATACTAAAATACCTCTAAGGAACAAAAGACTATAGAATAAGATATCAGTCTATGCCTAACTCAAGACTACTGGGGTATACTGATAGCAATTGAGCAGGATCAATAGATGATATGAAAAGCACATCGGGCTATGCATTCACACTAGGTTCAGGAATATTCTCTTGGGCATCAAAGAAACAGGCAATGATTGCACAATCATTAGCTAAAGCAAAGTATATTACAGCAGTAATGGCAACGAGTCAAGCTACATGGCTAAAACACATACTTGAAGACATGGAAGACCACAAGATGAAGCTACAAAGATTTACTGCGACAGCAAGTCTGCAATAGCAATGGCCAAGAATCCCATATTCCATAGCAAAATCAAACACATTGGCATCAAGTACCATTTTCGTCTAAGAAGCTAAAGCAAATAAAGAGATAGAGCTCAAATATTGCAAGACTAGATAACAATTAACAAATATATTTAAGAAGGCGCTACCATGAGCAAAGTTCAAGTTACTACGAGAAATGATCGGAGTAATCAAAATATGCACCAAGAATAAGTATTAATGGTTGTTGCATATTTTAAAATTACTCTAAAATTCACTAAAATTGCCTTGGAGAGCAAGAAAATAGAGGTCCTTGAATTTCTTGATGAGCAAGCAAAAATAGTAATTTAAAATTAAAAAATCAGAATTTTCTAGAATGTATTGAGAAACAAATAATAAAATAATGAAAAAATAAGAATTTTCTAGAATAGTTTCCACCACCATTTTGTGTGTATAAATAGAGACTACCGCTTTCAAAATGTTGTAACAAAAAATTGAAAAGAGCATCCGACCTCTTGCATTGTAAATCAAAAGTCACTTTGTAAAAATTTAATAAAATTACTTTCTTCCTCCTTCAACTATCTTATTCAATTAAATTACTCCTGTAATTTCTATCACACATAAAATCTACTCAATCACTTCTATCTAAACTCATTTATTTCTTCTATTCAAAATAAAAACCTTCAATAACTTCATTAACTGATAAATATTCTTAATTATAGTTTTCCAAAATCTAATCATACTAGAGGTCATCATCGTGTGTTTGTCTGAAAACGATGATGAATTGGATTTTCTGCCTTTTGTTGGGAGAGTTGCTTCATTACTTTGCTAGCCTCCTCTGTGAATGCAAGAACTCAAATCAGTTTCCATTTTGATAGCAACGTTTATTTTTTCTAGGATTATATATTTCTTTATTTTGTTTATGATGAATGTTAGTTTCATTGCATATATCTTTATTTTATTAATGAGGAATTCTAGTTTGAATATTGACTCTTTAACTTTTCCTGCATAATTATCTACTATAACCTCACAAAACCTCATCCTCTTTCGTATCCCATCTTCTACCTCTATGTGGAGTGGTTGTAATAATTTATCTTTATTTTGGATTGATTTAGCAGAAAAGTTCAAATCATTCTCCGTGTTGATTCGAATCTAAGTAGGTCTAAAGCCTTTCCAATGATACTGATGCGATTTCCATATTTCTGGTAGACGTGTCGAAGAATTGTTGAACATTTACTCACATCTGTTGGTATCTCTACCTATGAATTTTCTTATATGCACATTTACGTGTGTAGATGACACAACAAATGCGGGGTTCGGTGGTTTACCAGCTCTGATCAAACCAAGTGAAATTGAACGATCTATAAACAAGCTGAAGGTATGCATTTTTGGCGTGATTTGTGCTTAATTATATGTGATTGAATAATGCTATTTACAGTCACTCACTATTACAGTCGTCTTATATGGCATCTATGTGGTGGTTAGTGATTTGATATATTTGACAAGAAAAAACTAAAATATTAATACATCAAATCACATACCGCCATATTAGATGCCACATAAGACGATTACCGCAGTGAGCGACTATGAATAATATTAGTGTATCATATGAACGTGTTAATTATAGGAAATATCCGTTTAGTTTTAGTATTGATATTGTAATTTATTTGTTTCCCAAATTATTTTTTCAATTACCTCCTTACATATTTTTCCTTGGAAAGAGATGAATATATGAAAAATTTCTCTATTGTTCTATTTGTCTTGGTATAAGAGCACGTGAAATTGATATACCTGATTCTGAAGTTGTCCATGAACTGCAAACCTGTTCTTGCTTTAATCCTAGATACCTAGGATCTATTCTTTATGGTCCAAAATCATTACAATATACTTCCGGTGAGAAATTGACCGGTCGAACTTTGATTCTTTGTCTCATATTGCTCTCATGTTAATTACAGTATGAAAAACTTGGCTATATTACTGGTAAGAAGAAGGCTCCTGAGAAAACTTTTGCTAAAGCCTATGAAACTTTGGAAGAGGAAAATTGTAATGTTAAAACATGGCTTCTTAATTCAATGGAGAACCATATGAGCGGACTATACACGATTATTTGTTAGGTGGGAAAAGATGGTCAATTAGTGTCTTGACAAAAATGGCATTGGGTAAATCATTTTAGCGGACCATACACCATTATTTGATAGCGATAAAGTAAATGGATGGAATATGATGACAAGGTGATTTGTGCAAAGAATGGTCAATCGGAGACTTCAAATGTCAAAAGTGAAATGATATGAATAATTTGGGCAATGGATTCCCCATCCGAGCTCTGATTGGCGGCCTTGAGCTGCCCATAAAACCCGATGATGCACATTCCGTCCTAAAACAGAACACATCACAGACTGAAACTCCCAAAATATTACCTACAATCCTCCTGTCAAAATTCAACTACAATAGCTTGGGTATATTATTTAATTTTTAATTCTCAAATAATCAAAATCAAACAAAAGCTTATTCCAATTTTTGAAATTGATCAGTATTATCCTTCGGGCCAAGCCTTTCCCAATCATCAACTAGAATACCATATAAAGTACCTATTTCTTTTCGACTAGAGCATAGAGAGTACATTCTAAACCTTCCTGAGTATGAGAGAGAAAAATGGAGACGAGTTTATTTTCAAAATGAACTGGTCAACATGTTTATAAGCTCCTAAAACATCCTAACATGAAAAATTAAGTCCTTGTTTGAGTTCCATTTTTTCAAGAATGCATTTTTTTAAAACTCATTTTCAATCACACATTTTTTTATAAAATAATCATACACAAGTTTCAAAAACTTTTCCTTACTTCTTAGCCATACATTCTTTAAAAAATTATTATTTCATAATACATTTTATCTCAAAAATGGGAATCAAATAGGGGCTAAGAGTATTATTCTAAAAGAATAAATTGTGGCTACGCGAAAATATCAACCTTCAAGCTTTTACGGGTCTTCGCAAGTAAAAATTGAATAGTGTGACTAAGTGGCAGCATCATACTTTGTGCCTAAACCAGCTTATTAGAATACTGATTAAAAGAAAATTAGCTTATTTTTCAGCCAAAATTTCAATGAAGGGGGAAAGTAAGCATCATTCTCCATACTTTTCTAGCTTAATTTCAGGTTTGGTCAAGGCTTTTAACATTTTGCCGATGCATTATATAAAATTAAATCTATTTTATTGTTCTATCTTTCCACTTGTATTTAAAATTAACTAAGCAACATAAAGGTGTTATGATAATTCATAATTTTATTTTTGTTTAAAGATATATGTTTCTCTAACATTTTTGGCCAAAAAAAAATGTTATTTTTTTCATAAACCTTAGAATTTACAAAGTATGTGAATCAAAATACAAATAACTAAGAGTCTCACAACTTAAAAGGTAACTAAGTTAGAAAATAAGCGCTCCCGGGATACAGCCCAGTGGTGCAAAGAACAGGAGTGAGGTTATCTCACGTTTTATCGGCAATCGCAGTGTGGAGGTTCGATTCCTAAGACATGAAATTGAACTCCTTGTAGGCGCAGTATACAGACAGCTCTCGTTTCCTGACCTGCAGGAACACATCCCGTCATTTACCTCCCTCACAAAACTCTAGGGGTGTGACGATGGGAGGCCTCAAGGTTGGGGTTCAACCTTTTTTTTTAAGTTAGAAAATAAGCAATTTATTTGCTAAATTTAAGCATAATATCTCTCAAACATGGACGGTTTGAATGTCCACAATATTGAAGTCTTTAGAAGGAAAATGACTGGACACAAGCCAAAATACATTATTTTGACCAATACTTTATCAATTTGGAATCCAGTGATAATCCAAAATAACTTTTAATAATAATTATGATGCATTCACCTTTTGATCTTAATTATTAATCAATTAATTAATTATTCTTTTTACCTGTCTTTGAATGCCTTTGCTTATTACAGCCAGAAACTTCAAAAATTCAGTCAAAGGAAAGTTGCAGTTCAACAACGTTTTATGTCGTGCAGTATTAAAACCCTTGAAATCAAATGCATGCATCTGTTCCTGTTTTGCCTACCAGCTTTTCATTATTGACTAATTGCATCATCTTCTCTGAAATTTAAAAATAACTTTTTTGAGAAGTACATAAATATTAGAGGACCTTAAGGTTCAAACCAGTCAATATATGAGGAAAATATGCGTAAATTTATTAAATTTATCGAAAATCTTCCTCGTTTACTTATCAGTAGACAGTTACTATGCTTCTGTTTGACGAATTGATAAATTATTTATAAATTGATTAAACTTCATTCTGAACAATCAATATATATTATACATCACTCGTTTCTATCTATAAAGTAGTTAATGAATGATGTATGATGACGAATTTGATTAGAACAAATCTTGAGGGAGACAAACCTTGCAAAGATCAGATACTTTAGATTAAAAGAACAATATCTATGTAAGATAAATCATGCAAGAAATCCAGCCTCAAAGTTGTAGTTGGATTGGATCCCAACTACACCTTGATTCTGAAATCCAACTACCTTTATAAATATCAAATTATAAAATTAAAAAAGCAAATGCTTCTAGAAACATGATATAGTTTAGATTGCATCACTCCTATCAATATAAGCCTTATTTAGGTTATCACAAAATGCGACTCTTTCACCAAAGAAGTCCTTCTTTTAATCTACTTTTGATTGGTGGCACCCCATACTTAACGTGTATTCATAGGGTAAATAAAATAGATGGGTTAGTAATGCCATTCAAAACTTTCGAACAAGATGGAGACAAAACGTGTACAAACCAATTATCGATCAAACTCTAGTTTAGGCATATTTAAGATAGCTTCTGCTTTTTGTAGTAAAACTTCTTAAGGAATTAACATTGATAAACTTACTCCAAAATCTCTTTTAATTAGTCAACATACTTTAGCCAAAACGTACTGTTCTAAAAACTTAGCCACCATACTCTGATGTTTCAATCAACAGTCGATGATTTATTTAAAAAAAAAAAAAAAAAACATTGGCAAATCAACGCATACAAAATCAAATTCTTATATAAATTCAAACCACCTCTTAATCTCAAAAGTTACTTTTAACTTTCCAAAAGTCATGTCAGTCAGGCTCATTTCGTAGTTCAGGTGTACATGTATTGATACCAACCAAGAATTTGTTTATAAAGTTAATACATTAGTATCTAATATATATAACCTCAAGTTTTTACCATTTGTCAAATGGTCTTGAAAAAAATTTCCTCCATTGAACTTGCTAAGAAAATGTGAAATTACAGATTTCTTTGATCACCAAAGCACTATGTCGAAACTCATCACATTCGTACCACCTGTCCTCTCAAGGACATATTAGAGCACGATTGCCAAAAAATCGTATCCAACAAATTATATTTAATCAATAAATATCATGGCCATTAATCACTGTATCAATATATATCTTCTTAAGATGTAAGCAAATCCCAACACTTGGTGATGGCTTATTGGCCTTCTAGTTGTTTTCAAGTCCAAGAGCTAAGCACCCACTTATTCTTTTAATCTGAATAATTAGTGAGTGCTTGAAGTCACCCTCCCCCCGCCCCCCCGGCCCCCTTCCTCTATTAAGATATCTTGATTATAGTACAATCATCCTTCGTGACTGGCTATATTAGGTAGAACTCGCACTTAGAGCTCGCCTGCAAGAGTGCTGAAATAGCTATGACTCCCTCAAGTGTCTTTAAATCTACTCATTTCAAAACCATCTTCCGTTTTCTTTTAGGTTGTGTATCACCAATGAAAGGGTCAACAATAGACACAACTCAGAAGGACAGCACGTGAGAAAAGACATAGTATCTACAACCCAACGAGCGAGAATTTTCAAGATATTTGTGTGAATGTAAAATTCATGGAATCGAAGTAAAAGAAGTGACAATAATAAATATGAGCATACTAAAGAATCTTTTTTCCTAATGCCTGTGATACAATTGGGGCTTATTGGCATAAACAATCAATTTAGATAGTCCTTTCTCTTCTTTCATAGTGACATCTCAACCTAACCGACTTTAGAACTAGTTTTCCATTGAAAGTGGCATCTTCTTGTTACTTTGTATGCAACAATAGTCATATGACTCAGACCTAGAAGGGGGCCAACCCTTTACTAGAACACTCCCTCAAGGCTCGCTCGTACAGAGACGTTGCCCGTCTCAATTAGAGTTGTTATATATCTTCACCTTCATAGCACATCTCTCCATTGATACAGACTAAAATGCATATTGTGTATGTCTAATCTACGAAGAGTTTGGGACATACCAACAGACACATCATTGTCATGTTACACAATAATGATATAACGGTTGTGTTATATGTACGTAATGGTTTACACACATGATGTGGTAAGATATGATTGAAACATAATTTCTTCAACCAAATAAAAAAAGAAACTTTCTCACTTATTTTTAACATATCATCTGTATGTAAACAATTATGTAACTCCTTATGTACAAGTGACATTATTCATGATCTAATACAGTCCCACTTTGAATAGGAAAATCAATTAATGCTTGATAAGTATAATAATGACCCTATTAAATAAGATATGAATAAGGATACTAGAGTAGCTTTCACAACTCAAAATGGTACAGCATAGCTGATCTTTAGCTTGTGTGGAGCACATTAAAAAATTGATAATGACATCAATTGACTGACGGAATGAAACAAGACCAAGAGTACCAAGTATAAATATGGAACAAACACTAGTACCATATGTCAGGGAATTTTAGGAATAAAAATCCTACATATTACAGAACAAAAACATAGGTTTTTTCCTCTCATGTCTATGGTACAAAATCTGGGATGGGGAGTCATCGAAGGAGGGTGGAGAAAGGGCCCTTGGACTGCAGAAGAAGACAGGTTACTCATTCAATATGTCAAATTGTATGGTGAAGGAAGATGGAATAATGTAACCAGGCTTATAGGTACAACTCACTAAAAACCTCAATCCCCGTGCACTTAATATCATCTTACGTAGTCTTTTTGGCCCTATTACATCTTATGCTCAGCACTATTTTGGCATGTTTATCATGCTGGATTGGGCAGTGTACTCGACTAGTTACTGTCGTGACATATACACTACTCTATAACCATAGATGGTGCAAAATTCGTTTTAAAGTGTTTATCCAAGTATTCAACTCATGCTTCATATTCAGTTGTTTTATTTGTTTTTCACAGGATTGAAAAGGAATGGGAAAAGCTGTAGATTGAGATGGGTAAATTACCTTAGGCCAGACCTGAAGAGGGGACAAATAACACCACATGAAGAGAGTATAATTCTTGAGCTACATGCTAGATGGGGTAACAGGTACATACAATCTACCTTATTGAACGTGGTCATAATATTTTAGTTTACAACTTGATCGATTAGAAAATTCTGGAGAACAGGTGGTCAACAATTGCTAGAAGTCTACCGGGAAGAACTGACAATGAAATCAAGAACTACTGGAGGACTCATTTCAAAAAAAAGGGAGAAGCTTCTTCTGGAAATCCTGAAAAATGGCGAGCCCACCTTCTGAGAAGGCAACAATTTCATTTACAGCAGCAAGAAAAACAAGAAGAAAATCAAATAAACATGAACAAAGTCGTATCATTGCTTGATGAGAGTGAAAATAGAGTGCCAACTCTAGCTCAAATGAAGAAAGAAATCATATATCAGGACACGTCTGATGATCTTGGCTTCATATATTCTATGATTAATGGCAATGCAACCGGACCTGAGGCCTCAACTGAGGATATTTTATGGGAATGGTTGTGGAATTTGGATGATTTTCATGAAAACATAACTAACCAGCATACTTCGGTTGCAAATTTCCATTGAACGATTACTTGCACCAGTTTTCAGTCTTTCAGTCTGCTGTTTGACGAAATAGCGCTAAATCATAGAGAACCAAAGCTTTTCAGCCTAAAATTATGGTTCTCCTGGCTTGTGGATTTTTTACTTTTCTTTTCAGTTACCTGTTCCAAGATTTCCAGGCTTGTGTACAACATGAATGATATCAAACCATCATTTCTTGAAAAAAGTTATGGCATGTTTAGAAGGTGGATTATATAATTCTAAACAATATTAAGGAAGAAAAATTAACTGAAATCTTGTCCATTGTACTGTCTAATATGATCCAATACTATGTACCAAACATGCATATTTAGCCTCACTATGTTTTCCTTATACGACAGGAAAATGAAATATATTATAGCTCTTGGTCTTTTTGCCATGAATCAAACTCCTTGTACACAAGAAGCATTACTGGGAGACAGGTGGCAACACTGCATTGACATGGACAAAATTGTTTTTTGCCCAAGGTCCAATAAAGAGTTGCAGACTGTCTCCCTGTAATGCATTGTGTACAATCTCATACATATAGCCTGGTCTTTTTACCATACTCTTAGAAAGAATCAGTACAGTTATTGCATACTCCATAAAGGCACAACTTTAATAGATTAAGCAATTCTAACTCTTAACATTCCCATTTCTGTAATCTAATATTTCACATTTACCTAAATCAATAAATGATTACGTTTAGTTATGTTAAGTTCTGTTAAGATCTACGGACCACAAATGAATTTTCTAACATTATTGAGGAGTGGCAAATAGATAGTAAATATACCACATACTATATGTGATGCGGACATCCATTTACTATTTATTTTCTTTCATTTACTATTTATTTTCTATTTGGACTATTAGTTATATTTTATTTGGATTATTATTTATATTTCTGTTATTGGGCTTGTTTAGCGGATTTAGCCCAAACCCTTCTCTTTAGGGTTTTTGTTTTGTTATTTATTTCTGTTTTGTTGCGTATTTAAGACAGTTGATGAATTAAAAAATGGAATGCTTGGGTTGTTGCCTATGGCTTCCTCCTTCTCCCCTTTCCCTTGATTTCTACTTCTTCTC
>NW_019266538.1:0-18567 GCF_002742605.1 Olea europaea var. sylvestris | reverse complement strand
TATTTCGACGAGTGGTAACTTTTGCTACGGTTGGCCATATCGCACACGGTTAAGGATGCGATAAACTAGGCCGTGAGCACTTTGAAATGGTGCTAAGAATGCGATATTTCAATTTCGTTTGACATCCCGTAATGATCCCGAAAGTTGAGACAAAAATAAGAAAAATCATTTATATATTTTGGAACGACCTATTTCGACGAGTGGTAACTTTTGCTACGTTTGACCGTTTTGTACGCGATTAAGAATGCGATAAACTAGGCCGTGAGCACATCGAAATGATATTAAAAATGTAATATTTCGACTTCATATAACATTCTCGTAATACTTTCGAAATTTGATATCGTAAATAAGGGAAATAAGGGGCGTGGGGTGGTTGTGTTGGGTGTGGGGTGTATTGGGGTGGGGTAAAAGGGGACGGGTTGGCAGTTGTTAGGAAATAATAATGAAGACTGGTGCCACATCAGATTTTTTGAATTTTTGTATCCCTTCTGTTATCTATTTTCTGTACGTGAAGCATTATTGATGTTTTTTTCATAATTTCCTTTCTAACTTTTTTGAATTCCTGAATTTTGAATATATATATATGATATTACCTGAACCTCATGTTTTTTCTTGCAACTCTATCTTTATTAATCTTAATCCAAGTGTTTGCTTTGTTTTTAAAAATCCTACAATTGAAAAATACATATTGAGAAAACTGCAACATGTTACGTAATCACTCAAGCTTTTGTTACCACCAAGCTTTTTGGCTGTGTTAAGAGCAGTTGACGATTATGTCACTTCTGCCTATTTCCATATTGTGTGAGATAATTCCCTCTTGAAATTCAAGTGCATTTCAAAATTATGGTGTTCTTTGATCTCCAGCACAAAATTCATCTCGTTAGATCAACTAGCAACCCGGATTTCACCCATCATAAACTCATTTTATGTCTTTTTCGTCATTATGATCTCAGGTATTGTTCTTTACTTTATAAAACAAGTACGAATTCTATCTCTTTGGATTTTCCAATGAGGGAACCCAGTTATTGGATTTGTATTTGCTTTGGAGATAGAAATTTATATTTGTGGAACCCGTCGATTAGGAAATCCAAAAGATTGCCTCGCTTTAGTAACTATGTGAAGTACAGTTGTAATTTAATATATGGGTTTGGGTATGAAGACTCAGGTGATTTTACAAGTGGTATCCATTTTCAACTACGTTAATCGCAATGGACCATATGCCATTGAAATTTACAGTTTGAGGACTAATTCTTGGAAGATGATTGAGGATTCCCATAGGGGTTTTCCGAACAATGAATTGGATAAGTTTGCAAATTGTAAACTCCATTGGTCGGCAGTATGTGGCTATGAATGGTATTTGTTTCTCTTGATTTATTGGAGGAGACGTAAAATGAGGTTTCACGATCAGATTATTTAGGTGATTATGTTCCATCTTTATTGTTGGATTTGGGAGGATATGGCTTAGTATGCTTCTCAATGATGGGTAAACTTATATAAATGGATGGGTAATGAAAGAGGATGGAATTGCAAAATCTTAGATAAAAATTATTAGAATCCAATATTTTAATCTTGACTGCACGTATTTAGGTATTAGGCCATTATGTTTGCTTAGGAATGGCTAGAGTGTATTGCGTTTGGGATCATCTATAGCAGTTTACGATCCCAAAATGAACTAGCTAAGGTCACAAACTGATGTCATTGATGACATTCTTGAAGGGCGTGTCTACATGGAAAGCTTGGTTTCGCCATGTGCTGATGGTGTTGAAAATCCTCTATAAGAGAACGAAGGTAAGCAAAACTGTCAATCATTCATGTATTTTGGTCAATAGACTTCGATAAAATGAAATACTACTTGTGATCCTTATTCAAGTTATATATATATTCTTTCAAGTGTATGCTGTCACAAACAAGGGTCATGTGGTGGTTGGTTTCGCAAAATCAATTCTGGAAACTCTACCGCTTCTTGCTCCCGAATGTTTGTGAATTGGGAGGGCTTAAAGTTTGTCCAAGATCAGAAGCTACCTGTTGGGATGATTGAATCAGAGTCGCTCAACATTGTTGCTGCGGTGAAAGAACCATCAATTTATGCCAGATATTAGAGCTGAAATGTGAATGAAGACTGATTGTATTGATCATGCAAAAAGTGTGTGAATTGTACATACATCTTCAGTTTAAATAGAAATGAAAATATGCCTATTGTCATAACTAAAATCTAGTTGGCACAAGAAACTAGCTAATTGTCATAACTTCCTAACTATATACACAAGTCGTAATACGCCCCCTCAAGATGTGAGGCAAATGTTCTTTACGCACATCTTGGACAATAAAGGAGAGAGGACATAAGCAGGTAAGGGTTTGGTGAATGCATCAGCAAGTTGGTGTTTTGATCGAACCGGAAGAACCTTAACTGCCCAGTTGTAATCTTGTCTCGAATGAAGTGGCAATCGATTTTGATGTGCTTTGTTTGCTCGTGGAATATTGGATTATTTGCAATCTGAATGGTAGCCTGATTATCACAATATATGACTGCTGGAGGAGTAACGGCAACCTGAAAATCCAGCAACAACTGATTGATCCAAATGATTTCACTAACTGTGGTTGCTAGTGCTCTATAATTGGCTTCAACTGATGAACGAGAAATGGTAGGCTGTCTTTTTATTTCCAAGAGACCAATGAGTCACCAATGAAGATGCAAAAACTAGTAGTGGATTTTCAAGTGTCAATGCATGATCCCCAGTCTGCATAAGAAAATGCTCGAATCTTAATGGTGGAATCAGGAGATGGATGAGAAGAGAAAAAGCGACCTTGGCCAGAACTTTCATTCAAATAATCAAGAAAATGATGGATTGCTTTAAGATGTGGCAACCTCAGTTGAGACATAAATTGGCTTAACTTGTGGACGGAAAATGTGATATCTGGCCGTGAAAGAATCAAGTAAATCAATATTCCAATTAGTTCCCTGTAATGTGCATCTGGCAACAAATTCCCCTCATGTATGCTAAGAGTTGTTTTTGGATCCATAGGACTGTTTACAAGTTTACAATTCAAATAACCTGCATCCTCAATTAATTGCATTGCATGTTGTCTCTATGAAATGACGATACCCCCCGGCAATTTCAATCCCCAAAAATTACTTCAAAACACCCAGATCTTTAAGCTTGAACTGAGAATGTAAAAATCCCTTTAAAGAATCAATGACTTGAATGTTAGGCCCAGTAATAACGATGTCATCCACTTATACTAGCAAGGCTACAAAGTTTTCCTTTGATGAGACTAATCCGCCTTAGATTGAGAGAAGCCGTACTGGATGAGAGCATGATAAAATTTTGAATTTCACTGCCTCGAGGCTTGCTTAAGGCCATATATGGATTTGTGCAATCTACAAACCATTTTCTTCCCTTGTCAAACAGGTTTATGAAACTCATACCCAAGAGGAAGATCCATATAAACTTCTTCAAATAGATCTCCATTCAAGAAAGGATTTGATGCGGACATTCATTTACTATTTGGACTATTAGTTATATTCTATTTGGATTATTATTTATGTTTCTGTTATTGGCTTGTATAGTGGGTTTGGGCCAAACACTTCTCTTTAGGGTTTTTGTTTTAATATTTATTTCTGTTTTGTTGCGTATTTGAGACAGTTAATGAATGAATAATTATTTTGGTGGCTTATGGCGCATCCCTCTCTTTCTTCTGCCTTCTTCGATTAAATTCTTCTTCTTCCCCCCCCCCCCTTAATTTCCTATTCTTTCTGAATCTGTTGTCATTTTCTATTAATCATCTTATTGATACTGCATCAAATTTGGTATTAGAGCCGAACCTTGGGTAATTTCTTTTCTTTAATCCAAAATTTCTTCATATTTCCTTCCCAAAATTTGTTGGAACGGCACGAACTAAAAGAATTTTTGGTAAATGCAGCAATTTTTTCCTTCAATTTTTAGTCTTAGTTAAAAAAATAAAAATAAAAAAGAGTTACTGTTCATCGCGGGTACTGTTCACCCAGAACTTCAGTTTAGTATTTTGGTCAATTTAAAAAAAAAAAATTACTGTTCATGGGTACTGTTCACGCCCAAAATATATATATATATATATATATATATATATATATATAAATTGTGGTGTTGTTCCACCAATCTCAAACCCTAGCATTAAAGCCCACTTAGCCCTTCAGCCCATATATTTCATCTCTATAACCTAGTCCATTCATTTTTTTTTTTTTATCAAAACACTTGGGTCATAAGCTAGTGGTCCAAATTACTCTCAAAGCCCACTACACCTCTTCATCTTGTTACAATTTAATTCCATCTGACATTTTTCAATTTCCCCAACAGCCCACACCCCCATCATCAATTAAAGAGACCCATTCATTCCCAAACACATTCACACATCAATTCCTCAAGAGCCAAGCCCTCATCGCGTCTCTGGCGATAACCACCACGGCCGTTTCGCCGACTATAGCCTCTTCGCGGGTGACCCACCACCAGCCCAATCTTGAGGACCTAATTACTCAACAACTTCAAATGGATTCAATTGTTCAGCAACTTTCTTGAAGATTGCTGACAACAGCCGACTTCATCAATCAAGTAGTTAATTGTCTCCTTTACCAACTGCCTCCACAATTGCAAAGAACCATTATAGCCCCCTGAGTCAACTGGACAACAGGGAGTCGCTATCTCCTAATTTTCATTAGTTTACACTACTGTTTTATTTTAAAAGTGCATCATTTAGAGTCTTTGTGTCACTGTGCTCTCATAACTTTGGCCTCAAACTTCACTTGCCTAGAATCAGTCACTAAATTAACTTGCCGTTGTTACCCCATTTACCTACGTGATTGGAAATTTTGACAAGTTAATTGGACCCTTGCTTTATTATTTACACACCTCAGCACTATTAGCTTACATAGTTGGATTCCATAACCCCAAAATTTGTTCAAAGAGAGAGAGAGAGAGAATTTCAAATTGCTGTTTTTAATTGTTGGTCCTTGTTGCATGTTGATCTCTCTATTGCATTTCATTTAGGTAGTGTTGCTTTGCGTACAATTGCATAGTGGTCGTCTTGTTACTTTACTACTTTAAACATGGACCCCTCACAAATTGATGCACTCACCTGACAAATAGCGGCTATCCAAACTCAGATGATTGCTACTCTTGAAGAAAGTAAGGCTCTATTTACTAATTTGAACAATTTTAAGCAAATCCCTCATCCAACCAACGTCCATAAATCTAAAGTGTCCCATAATAGACATTATCATCATCATCATGGTGATCAAAATGCTTTAGACACGATCATAGGTATAGGGATCAGGTTTGTGAGCGAGAACGAGATAATTTTGAAATTTTTACTCAATGGAATGCCCTTAAACAAGGAAATCAATTAGTGACTGATTATATTGCTCAATTTGAGGAATTTCGAATGAAATGTCATGTCATTGAGGATGAGGCCTTGACTTTGAGTAGATTTACACAAGGTCTAAGAGATGATCTCAGGCGTGAGCTTTTCTTTCGGGGTGTCACCACTCTTAATCAATCTTATTCTTTAGCTCGTGATTTTGAGTTAATTATTAGTACTGCATATGAAAAGCGTGATCACCATCGTTCACCCATCTCATTAGCATTATCTCATCATAAGTCTATCATAGAGCCTTCCCAGTCTAGTGTTCCTTCTCTTTGGAAAAATAAATGCAAAGGTCGTGATAGTCCAATGTCGTCTTCTTCATGTAGAAAGCGTAATGACAATCATCCTTCGATTTCATTGGCTCCACTTCCTCCTGTTAAGTCTCTTCTAGAACCTCCCCCATCTAATGTTCCTCCAATTTTGAAAAATAAGGGTATAATTTTTGAAATTCCAAAGACTTCTCACTTGCTATGCATCAGCTGTAAGAACTTTGGCCACATCTCTTCCAAATGTCCTAACCGAGCCTTAGTCATAGAAGAACGAAAGAACGCAATAGAAGAATTGTTAGAAGATCTAGCATACGACCCTAAACTTGAAGATTTTGATGATGATGTGAGGACACCTCCTTAGGTGGCATCCAGGCTCTTCTTAGGACTCCAGATTCTATATCCCATGATTTCCCTAGTCACTTTGAAAGAACCCAGTTGCCTATGGTTAGCACTAAATCGAAATTCTCCACTGCAGAACAACCCCAGGCTAATGGTCAAAATGAAGTCGTTAACCAAAGTCCTGGCAATTTATTCAAGTCTCTAGTCCAGAAAAATCTTGGGAATTGGGACTTGATTCCCCCAACCGTTCAAATTGCGTATAACAATTCTGTAAATCAGTCTCTAGATCTGAATCCATTTAAAGCTGTTCATAGTTATAAGTCTAGGCGGCTGTTAGACCTTATTTTCATGTCCCCACATGCTAGTGTGTCGATGTCAACTGAAGCATTTGCGTATCATCTTCATGACTTGTATATTGAGATCAATAAGCAAATTGACGCAAGCAATGTATTATATAAACATCAAGCTAATTTGCATAAACGATATTTTGAATTTAATATTAGGGATTATGTTATATTACAAGCTAGTAGTGCTAGTACTTTTAAAGTCTTAAAGTATGTTGGTCCATATGCACATGTCATTGATTTTTCATCACATTTTGGTCACCACTCTACTTTACATACTGAGGACTTAGTTACTTACAAAGGCCTTTTTAATTTCCTTGATGATCCTTTTCTACTTCCTTATGTGGATCCCCAATCTAAATATATTACAATTTTTACTCCAATAACACATGTCATAGCACACAAAGATGAAATTGATGCTACTTTAGATAAACAGGTTGTGTTAACCAATGATGAAGATTTTGGAGATGAGTGACATGAATTTTTACTATTGGGAGTTCAGTATCAGTATGTGATTACAAAGAAAGATCGTCCTCCTTGGTTGGATCATATTCTTGAGGATAAACTGCAACTAGCTTTATTATCATTTGTAGAGTTTCGGTATTTGGTCATCAAGAAAGATCGTCTCCCATGGCATGACTTGGAGCCTTTAGCATCAAATTCATTGCAACATTTTGATTTATCCACTCGACGGGGTTGAGTTTTTCTCCCACCTCGAGAGAGTTGATGCGAACATTCATTTACTAGCTATTTTCTATTTGGACTATTAGTTATATTCTATTTGGATTATTATTTATGTTTCTGTTATTGGGCTTGTATAGTGGGTTTGACCCAAGAACTTCTCTTTAGAGTTTTTGTTTTGCTATTTATTTCTGTTTTGTTGCGTATTTGAGACAGTTGATGAATGAATAATTATTTTAGTGGTTTATGGCGCATCCCTCTTCTTCTTCTGTTAAATCGGAATCTGTTGTCTTTTTCTATTAATCATCTTATTGGTATTGCATCAAAATTATTTACATCTAATTGCACTAAATGCCACTTATGGTAGGCAGCAATTGCAAGTATCACCTTGACAGTCACCATTTTTGCCACCAGAGAAAAGGTGAAAAAATAATCTAACCCTTCTTATTGCATATATCCCTTCGCCACGAGCCGTGCTTTGCGCCTCTCGAGTGAACCATCAACTTTATATTTGTTTTTGTATACCCACCTATAGCCTATTGAATGTTTTCCATATGGTAAAGGAATAATGGACCAGGTTTGGTTAAGCTCCATAGCCTCTAGCTCGAGTTTCATAGCATCTCGCCAATGTGGAATTTTAACAACTTCATGGAAAAATTGCTCAAAATGTGATGAGACATTTAATACAAAGTTTCGATGAGATGGAGATAGATTGTTGTAAGAGACATATTGTCCAATGTGATGAGGAGAATGGGAGATAGGCTGATTACCGTGAGTGAGTAAATGGCAGCGAAAGTCTCTAAGGTGAGTAAGGGGTTTAGAGATTCTTTGAGATTTTCAAATGGGAATGTTTGAAGAGGTATTAGGATGGGTTTGATCTGGATTATTATGGGTGACTGAAGCTTCATCAGGTGAGATAGGTTTACTAGGGATAGACATATCTTGAGGAATGGATAAAGAGGAAGATGGTAATACCAAATCTGGGAAAGGATCCATCGTATTTTCAGCTTCTACAATCATATGAAAAAGGAAAATATCTCTGTATGAAATACGACATTCCTTGAAATGAAGATGTGCTTTGAAACGATATCATAAAGTTTATAGCCTTTGACCCTGGATGGATAACATAAAAAGACACACAATCTGGTCCTTGGTTGGAATTTGTTTCCGTGTGTAGTGAGTGTGGATGCAAACACCAAGCATCCAAAGACTTAGAGAGTAATCATCTGGGTTACCATACAACACTTCATATGGTGTTTTATGTTGTAAAATATAAGAATGAGTTCTATTGATTAAGTAAGTGGCTGTGAGCACACATTCCAACCAGAATTAGAAGGTGTTGGAGTTTACGTTAAACCACCAAATTTTGCTATGGTCTTTCAACACAGCTGAATTGATGTATCACTCATTTTTTAGCAAAGAATTCTTTGGAAGATAGTTCATGAGCATTATTTGATCTAAAAGTTTTGATGACACATGAAATTGTGTGGCAATCATGTTAAAAAACCGATGTATGGCTCCCACAGCATCTGATTTTTGTTTTAAATTATATAGCCAAGTGAATCTAGAGCAATCATCAACTAGAGTTAGGAAGTATTTATACCTTGAATGTGAAGCAATGTGATAAGGACCCCATATGTCACAATGCACTAAATCAAATGGTTTACTGGATAGATGATTATTCGATTCAAAAGATAATCTTCTTTGCTTGGCAAGAGGACATATGTAACATAACAGATTTTTATTCATTTTTGAAGCATCACATAGCAATTGGTCTTTCAACGCATCTATTCTTTTAAATGATAGAAGTCCAAGTCTATTATGCCATACATGAGCAGAAACATTACCAACAAAGACGTTAGAAATTGTATCGAAGTCTCTGGTGTCCAGCATTGGACCTTATCACCCCTACCAATCATCCTCTTGGTTGAAGTTTCCTGGATGTTGAACTGATTAAGAAAGAATCTCATTGTGAGTTGTGACTCAACAGTCAATGCACTAACTGATAGTAAATTAAACTCGAAATGTTGCACAAAAAGAACATTATAGATCATCAGTTTGGGGCCTAGTTTGATATCACCACACATATTGACTGGGATTCTTGATTGATCAGGCAAAGTGACCCTTGAATTATCGATTGTTCTCAAATTAACAAATGCATTCTTGGATGTAAAAGTCAGACTAATCAATTTAGAATGATATATACCTGCAGCATAAGTGGAGGTATTTTTGCCTTGATCAGCTGAAGTGGAGTTTGAATTTGAAGCCAAATGAGCGGACAGCATTGTCATCAATTGCTGGTATTGGCTGGAGTTCAAATTCTGCATGAAATCCCCAAGTCCAGGTTGCTGATCCATTGATTTCTCTTCAGTCTGTGGATGAAAAGAAGTAGAAATTTGATTGACAAAATTAGAATTAGAGAAATTTTGGAGATTATCACGTGGCCTTGACTTTTAACCCGGTGGATAACCATGCATTTTGTAACACTTGTAAACAGAATGTCCATGGTATTTGCAGTGTGTACAAAATGGCCTTTCTTTATTCTTGATACCAATCCTTAAATTCTCCATGTGAGGACCAGATTTAATTGTTCCTTTGCCATTCTCAGATCTGAATACAAAGGCAATTCCTTCATTTGAATTAGCCCCAACAGATTGTGTGCTGTGCTTTCTCTGATTCTCCTCTTGTGAGATTAATGCACACACTTTATTAATAGGTGCATAGGATGAATCATTCAATCCCATGAGGAATGACATGGTGTATTCCATCTGGTAATGTATATTCAGCTCCTTAACACCATTACAGGTACATTTTCCACAGTTGCAGTTTGGCCGAAAATTGCTCAATTCTTCCCACACAGCTTTGAATTTGGTGAAATACACACTCACGGTGCTCTGATCTTGAATGAGGTCATTAGTTCCCTTCTCAGTTGGAAGATCTGAGGTCCATTGCTTTGTCGAAACCTCTCCTTGAGATCATTCCAGATCTAATGGGCTGTAGAAACATAGATTACACTGGCCAAAATATCCTTTGAAACAGAGTTGAGAATCCAAGAAGTCACCATGTTATTATTTCGAATCCATGAATTAACGAGATCTGGATCTATAGCTTCCAGTTTCCCCATGGATCCATTAATGAATCCGATTTTGTTCTTGACTGAAAGGGCAATAATCATTACACGGCTCCAAGAGGTGTAGTTTTCTCCCGTGAGCTGTTGAGACACTAACACCAATCCAGGATTGTTAGAATGGTAGGGATGGAAGGTTCATAAATGGCGGACTTGCTCATGGATGGCCTTTAATCAGGACAGTTTCCAGAAGCAGTTGATTCCATTGTCGAGCGGAATTACAAATGATAAACAAGATCGATTAAATTACAAATGACAAACATATGAGATCGAATTTTAATATATTTAACATTCATTTTTCTTGTATTATTCAAACTACTCCATGCCTCTACCAACCAAATCTTCACAAATAGTGTCTAAACCCTAATTGAATTTGTTAGAAATTAGATTACTTCGTTAGTTTACGGTTTTGGTGTTCTATGATAATTTTAGATCTTTCCCTTCTATTAGGATTTTAATTTTGGTGATTTCCAAATTAAAAATCTTTGATTCCGATTTTTATTATGATTCTTTCTTTAACGGATTTTATTGCATTGTATAAATAAGTGGAAATTATACCACATACATATTACTTCAAAAGAAATCAATCATTACTTTTTAACATTTCAAAAAGAACTATGAAATAACAATCAAATCTCATAGGGTATTGATTTAGGTTTTAGTAATTATCCAGTTTTAGTCATCCCTAAGTCCAACCCAAACCGTTCAACCCAATCAATCCAAATCAACCCAGTGTTTATATTCAATTGGATTGGGTTGAGTTGTATTGAAAATTTATACTTGAGGTTGGGCTGGGCTGGGCTGGGTTAGGTTGGGTTTCAAATTATGATTTAAAATCCAACCCAACCCAATGGATTAAGAAAATTAATATTTAAGATGAAAAAAACTAAGTAAACACAATAGTAAAGATCATAGTTATTGGACTTGACCCGATTGTCGACTCGAAAAAATCATCAGGTCTCTGGGTTAATGGTTCAATCGGAGCGCAGTGGTTCAATCGATGGATCATTGTTATATTGTAATTTTAATTAAAGTATATTTTTTGAACAAAATAATGACCATTTTCCAAATCTAAATATACGTGTATCTCCCTTACATTCTTTACAAAGGAACATGCATATGCCATAATGGTTAGGAGAGTGATATTGCTTTCTTGAAGCTAGGGTTCGAATCCTTGCCATGCCAAATTGAAAAAATAAAAAAATTTGCACTACACTTTGTCAACAACGATTCACTTTTGAATTGGTCCTGGTTACCCCTTAAACCTGTCTAAACCAGATGGTTATTGAACGGTCTAATCGGTTCTTGACCGGTTCACTTATTAGCTTGAGCAATTAGTGTAATTGGACCAGACTACTATCCGGTTCACTAGTTTTCAGGTCAAATCGGTCGGTCCGATCCTATTTTAATAACTATGGTAAAGATATGAGAATGATTTATAATTTATGAATGTCCATTTTTTTATATAGATATATTCACATGAATACTATGTACAAGTGAAATGTTATTTGACAATAAAGTAAAAATTAAAAATATGATGATGAAATGAATAAATCCCAAAAAATTGTTTAAAAAAAAATCATAAATGTTAAGCTTGTTTATACATTATTTCTAAAAAAGAATTCTTTATACAGGTATTTAAAAGAGAGAGAGAGAGAGAGAGAGAGATTTTCAAGTAATTTCAAATTTTAAAAATTTATCAAAACTCAAAAAAAAAAAAAATCGAATCCAACTTTAATTGCGTCAAAGCCCAAACCGACCAACCCAACCTAGGTTGATCGGCTTGGGGTTCAAACCATTAATTGGGTTTGGGTTGGGTTGATTTTAGATCAAATCGTCCATGTTGGGTTGGGAAAAAGCCGACCAAATCCAACTCATGCCTACCTCTAGTCATTCATTCAAATAAGGATTGTAAATATTAGTGACAATTTGTTGTTTTTCTAGTTGAAATAAAATATTTTTGCTATTTTCAAACTGTTGTTATTTTTCAGTGTAATAATTTTGCAAAACAATGAAAATGTGTTTTCATTGCTATTTTTAAAAATATATTTTCGAAAACAAAGTAAACTTATGACTCAAAATATATTTTTGACGTTATTAGTGTTTCTAGTGAAAATTTTGAAAATATTTAAAACATGGAAAACAAGCGTTTAAATAAAATTTAAAAAATTAAGAAATTTAAAAAATATAAGTAGAAATTTTTTTTAAAAAAATGGAAAGAATGAAATATAAAATTGTATAAAAATAAATCTGAAAAGATAAAAATTATAAAACTTTTTGGATAATAAAAATTATAAAAAATAAAAAATATCAAATTCTTAATTTTTATTAACATAGATAAAAATATTTTCAATCCACTTCATTAATTTTTCATTTTATTTTCTATATTTTTATTTCCAACTAAGCCCTTGCTTGATTTTCATTCTTCTAAAAATTCATTTTTTTCAAAACTTATTTTCAATCACACATTTTTCAATAAAATAATATTACACACATATCCAAAACTTTTTTTAAATTTTTAACCATACATTCTCCATTAATCTACTATTCAAAATGCATTATTTCCCCCAAAATGGGGATCAAACAAGATCTTATTATTTGCTTTTATTTTACTTTTGTAGTGAAAAAACATTTTAACACAAAATTGTTCTATTTTTATTGAATAATCAAATTTCATAGAAAAATGTCAACAATTTTTCAAAATTTCAAATTAAACATGTTTTATAATTTTTTATTATAATAAACAATTTTTCAAATGACAAACTAAATGCATTTTTATCAAATTTAAAACACCCTCAAAACACAAATCACACAGGCATTGTTGAGATGTTCTTCCATTTTCAACCTAAATTAATATTAATACATGAATATTTGTTGATCAAATCAAATATATAATTAGCATTCTTGCGAAGAATCAATGAATATTTCACAATATTTTTGTGAACCAACGTGTTTTTAGGTCGTTCTTATTTTCGTTTCATTATTTATTGCTTTCGCCTAGATCATCAACTAACATAGGTTGAAACGATAAGAACAATTGATGAACTAAAAGAATGAACTAAAAACACATGGATTCAAAAAGAATACATTGAATTTAAAAATCAAATATCCGTTGACTCTTTACCAAATATATATATTGGAAGAAATGCAATATTTGGAGAAAATTTTTCATTGAAATTTATTTCATCAAAAATTGAATGCCATTAAGACTTACAACTCTTATTTAAAGCAATATAATGATACTGATTAAACTTTAGATAAAAACGAAATTAAAATACCCTAATCGGATTTGAATTCCGAACTGATTTACTAAAAAAAAAATACTAAGTAAAAGATAATTAGAACTCCTAATTGTAAGTGAAATATAAAACATAAATAAAAGTTACAAAAATTAAATTGAAATTCAATCATCATCAGTTATGGTCAAACATTAACTACTATCATTTATGAACCACACATTTCCTAGGACTAATACTATTCATTCTAAAAAAATTATTAACAATTTTACTAGAGCGTCTTAATACAAATTTTTTAAAACGTGTTAATTATTCTAATGATAATTAAAGAAAAGAAAGAAAGAATAAAAAATACGTTTTCTACTACAAAAAGACAGTTTTGATTCCTCCTTTTATCAAATCTCGGGCTGAGCAAATCTCTCGAACCGAACCGAACCGAACCCAACCCAAATCGAATTGAACCGAACCCGATAGTTCTTATCAAATTAAATATCCGAACGAGTATCTGAATTGAGAACCGACAGGTACGGTTCGGTTCTCGATTCTAGATCAAGAACCGAATAAGAACCGAATCTTTCTAATTTTTTTTTAATTTTGAGTAAATCAAATTATTTTAATTTTAATTTTTTCTAAACAAATTAACAAATTAACCATTTCTAAATCCAAATTTTTGGCCTAATAATTTGTTTCATTTCTAATTTTTTAATTTTTGGCTCAATTACCCATTTTATTGTTTCATTTCTTAGCCCAACAAGATCCAATCCATTAAATAACCATAAACACATACACTAAAGTATATAACGTTGTCTAGACTCTCACTCTCGCAGCCTCGCTAACATTTCAAAATCTATATAATCGTCGGGCGACACTGTGATCTCCGATTGAAGCTGTGACCTCCGCCGATCGAAACTTTGACCATAGCGATCATTTGAACAAAGTAGTCTACTAATCTCTGACATTCCAAAACCATTGAATGTATCATTAGTTGTATTTATATAATGTTGTTATAAATATTAAAAAATTTAATTATAGTACAGAACCGAACGGAACCGAACCCGAACGGTTCCATAATTATATTTGGACCCGACGGTTCCATTTACTAAATATCCGAAAATTTTGGTTCGATTCGATTCTCTTCAGAATCGAATCGAGCCGACCCGCGCCCACCCCTAATCAAATCGATACTCTAAAACAATTATGGAGTCGTTTAAGGACTAATACCAGCTTACAAACATACGTAAGAAAAACAAATTACAAGAATGTAATGAACTTCGTATCATGCCGTCACTCTTGGAATATGGAACTCGGAGAAATCAAAATGAAAAGAAAGATGGCAATTGATACAAGTTATCACCACATACACAAAGATATATTTGAAAGAAGTGATATAGAAGTAGATTTTATACAAAGCCAAAAAAAAAAAAAAAAAAAAAAAAAAAAAAAAAATTTGATCCCCAACCTTAAAGGGTCCTCCACTGTTCCGCCCCTGGAGTATCGTGGCAGAGATTAATCGCGAGATGTGTCCCAACAAATCAGGGAACAAGAACTGTCTGTACACTGATGCCCACAAAGAGTTTCAATCCATGTTTTAGAAATCGAACCCTCGCACTACGACTGCCAACAAAATTGAGTACACATCACTCTTGTCCTTTGCGTTACTAAGATATGCCCCGAGGAGGGCGAAGTAACCATGTACTCGTAGGTGATAGGTGGTCGACTTTATGATTTTAATAATATCGCAAAAATTAGTAGTACAGAATATTCTTATTCAAGTAGGACTACAAATCACAATCCGATATGGAACTTTACCTCGAATAAAAAATTCTCAACTTTTGCTGTACTCTTTACGTGTCAAATGCATAGTTCATTAAACTAACACTACCACGATATTAATCCCTCCAAGTAAATTGGTGAATTCAATCAAATGATGGTGAAAAGCACTTGGAATTGTTACCTAACCCTCTCTAGTCTCTATTATATTAATTTTTACACCGATGAATATAATAGTCTATTTAGAGAATACTGTTTTTTTATGGCAGCCATTTTTGTCCAAAATTATTCAATTCCTTTACTCGACCGCCATTTCATTTTATTCTTCCCAAACTGGAATATTTTAATCTTCCATTGCATGTCGTGTAACTTGTTTTTATATTCTTTTTGGAACAAAAAGCTGAATTGAATTGAATAGTCTGTCCGTGCAACAATTCAAGCCACCATATTAGATTCCAGGAAATTATGCAGTGGAATAAGTTTTACCTACAAATTTGACTGACATGACTGCAGTATTTGTTCTCCCATGTTAATTCGTTTTTTCTTGTTTTTGTTCTTTGTACTAATCCTTTGTTGAACAGAACTTCACGTGCTTTTAGAAATTCATGTAAATCCCATTTGGTCCAACAAAAGCAATAGAAAATTCATCATTTTGCAATAAATTATTCTTCCCCAGCCATCCAGTTTTGTGTATAAATATACCCTTTTGCTGGTTATAATCCTAACCCGCCGCAGCTCTCTATTCTATTCACATTCTGCATCAACAGCAAGTAAAAATGCTGCAATCAGGTATATTGAGCTATATAGTTCTGATTGTAACTCAGCTGAAATGGGCGTGGGATTATCTTCTTTACCAGTCCTTCTTTCAGCCTCGTGGGATTGTATTGACCGAATATGCCGATGATCTTAGCGTAAAGCGCTATCAAAGCAATAACGAAAATGAGAGTACAGTAGAATGTGCTGTGTGTTTATGTCGGATTGATGAAGGAGATGAAATCAGGGAGCTGAGTTGCAATCATCTTTTCCACAGAGTTTGCTTGGATAGGTGGCTGGGATGTGGGCAAATGACGTGCCCTCTATGCCGGAGTAACGTAAAGCCGCCTGGACTGGCCGTGGATGGCCACCAGGAGGTGATATTGATCAACTTTGATGCTGCCAGATCAAGGGATCGCTGGTGGCTGCGTTGAACGGGAATATCTTCTACGCCTTTCATTCATTCTTTCTTTCTTTCCATTTCTTACACATATATGGAAACATAAAATATGCAACTACGACGAGAATTCTATAATTGGAATTCAAGGCTGAGCACTTGCATTGTCTCAAAATAATGGTGTTTTGCATAGTATATAAGATGTCAATTAATGTAGATGCTACCGGTGTGTTATATAATCGATAAAGAGCCTTGCTCTATATTTGGTATTTTACAAAAGCGCTTAAAAAGCGCTTTTGTAATTATAGTATTTACCATTTTAGATGCTTGATACCAGTTATTGTATTTATTTAATAATTTTAAAATAATAAAATAATATTGAAAGTAAGAAAATGTTTTTTTGCTTCAAACTTGTAAAACTTGAAACTTGACATTACCGTTTAGTCATGCTTTATATTTTTTAGAGCGTAGCCTGTATAACACAACCACTAAACACTAAGCTTTAAATAGTGCAACGTTCAACATTTTATGGCGAAGCCCTTAACAATTATATAATGTCACAAAAATTTCATACGTTTGTTGTGATTATTTGTGATCAAATTTGTATTTGTTGTGACTATTTGTGACCAATTTTGTGTTGATTGTGATCGGTTGTAACATGAGATTGACTTTGTCACAGACAGTCACACTGAATGTAATTTTGTTCACAGTTAGTCACATCGAAGACAGAGTTGATCATGGTTAATCACAAATAATGTAGGTCAGTGAATTAGTTACATACAATTACAAATTAGACGGTCACATAGAGTCACGCTGAAAATAAATTCGATCACAAATAGTTACATATAATTCATCTCGTCTGATTAAGTCACAAATTTAATAGAACTGGTCACATATCACAAATTTAATGAAACTGGTCACAAGTCATTGCCTAAAAAAAAAAGGTACAACGTCAGTTGCCAGAATGGTCATTAGGAGGTTGCCGGAGACCATTGGAATTGTTGCTGGAGGTCGCCGGAGTTGTCGTCGGAGAAGTCTCCGGAGATGGGGTGGGGTCGCCGGAGGTGGGGATGGGGCGGAGAGATAAAGAGAATGGTTTGAATTTAAATTTTAAAATTTGGTGGGGGTGGTGGTGGTGTAGGTAGAATAATTGTCTTATATTATTTTTAAATATTTAATAATTTCATTTATCACCTGATTTTTGTAAAATTTTAGGAAGTTTATTAGTTTAAAAATATGATTTTTATATGTAAGATTTATGTGGTCTTCCCTATACTAGCATGTAACATGTGTGATACAAATAATCTGCAATGGTGACGTGCAAATAATTGTTGATGATTTCACATGTAAAATTTACCAAACACCTAAAATAACTTTTCATTGTTTATTAGAAGTTAAACTTTAAAATCAATTCTAAACGAGGCCTAGCAAATGCTGAAACAACTAACAACGAATTTAGCTCAATCCTTCCTCGAGTACTAATCCATTGATATTGTCTTTACTCATGCATGGCTTATTTATAAAAGCTAATCCCGAGGTAATGTGTCAAACCTCAAGAGTATGAATTGTGCTAAGGTGTTTTATCATAATGGCTTATTTATAAAAGCTAATCCCGAGGTAATGTGTCAAACCTCAAGAGTATGAATTGTGCTAAGGTGTTTTATCATAATGTGTGCTCTAAACGACGAACTACACATTATATCACATGTACGTGAATGAAAAATGCTTGGATTCATTATCTAACCCTCTCTACTTCATCTACTTCACATGTACGTGCTGCATTTTGAGTCCAAAATTAAGGCCTCGCTTGGTATACATTAATGTAAAAATGATAATGAAAAATATAGTCGTTACGGGCCCCACACAAGAGATAGAAAGTCAAATATGATAACTTGATGTTATGAATAACGATCATATTTTTCATTTTAATAGACAAATAATGGAAAACAAACCGGGCTAACTATTCAACCACCAATTCCATCATCATAATTCGTAGAACAATGGATTTATCCAAAAATGGCATATTTAATGTAACGTTAGATTTCGCTCACTTATTTTATATTCTTTTGGGAATTGAATAGTCCAATAACTGCACATAGAAACTCCTCTCAGCGTCCACGAAAGTGACCACTGGAATAATATTTGAGCTAGCAACAAATTTTGACTGACACCACTAAGCCCAAAGATTTGTTGGACTTCAGTTTTTCAAAAATTCGTTTTCTAAAACGGTAAAACCTGATGTTAATCATAATTT
>NW_019266537.1:7018-7221 GCF_002742605.1 Olea europaea var. sylvestris | reverse complement strand
ACTTATGGGCCGAAAACGGACACCGTGTGCAAAAGTTACGCTCAATTCTTCGTCCGCCGACAATCCATGCCTTCCAAATATAACACATTCTTTCGAAAAATGGCTGAAATCCCTCATACGCCACGACGAAGTGGTGAGTTCAATCCAAAACGGTCGCTACATTTCCAGAAATTACTTATGGGCCCAAAACGGACACCGTGTGC
>NW_019266537.1:0-6824 GCF_002742605.1 Olea europaea var. sylvestris | reverse complement strand
GAAAACGGACACCGTGTGCAAAAGTTACGCTCAATTCTACGAACGCCAACAATCCAAGCGCTCCAAATATGCAAGTACTCATTCTTTCGAAACATGTCCGAAATCCCTCATACGTGAAGATGAAGTGGTGAGTTCAATTCAAAACTGTCGCTACATTTTCGAAAAGTACTTATGGGCCGAAAACGGACACAGTGTGCAAAAGTTACGCTCAATTCTTCGTACGCCGACAATCTATGCCTTCCAAATATAAAAGTGCTCATTCTTTCGAAAAATGGCCGAAATCCCACATACGTCACGACGAAGTGGTGAGTTCAATCCAAAACGGTCGCCACATTTCCAAAAAGTACTTATGGGCCCAAAATGGACACCGTGTGCAAAAGTTACGCTGAATTCTTCGAACGCCTACAATGCAAGCGCTCTAAATATGCAAGTGCTCATTCTTTCAAAAAATGGCCAAAATCCCTCATACGTCACGACGAAGTAGTGAGTTCAATCCAAAACGGTTGCCACATTTTCAAAAATTACTTATGGGCCCAAAACGGACACCGTGTGCAGAAGTTACGCTCAATTCATCGTACGCCGACAATCCATGCCTTCCAAAATTTAAAAGTGCTCATTCTTTCAAAAAATGGTCGAAATCCCTCATATGTCACGATGAAGTAGGGACTTCTATCCAAAACAGTCGCTACATTTTCAAAAAGTACTTATGGGCCGAAAACGGACACCGTGTGCAAAAGTTACGCTCAATTCTTCGTACGCCGACAATCTATGCCTTCCAAATATAAAAGTGCTCATTCTTTCGAAAAATGGCCGAAATCCCACATACGTCACGACGAAGTGGTGAGTTCAATTCAAAACGGTCGCTACATCTTCAAACAGTACTTATGGGCCGAAAACGGACACCGTGTGCAAAAGTTACGCTCAATTCTACGAACGCCAACAATCCAAGCGCTCCAAATATGCAAGTACTCATTCTTTTGAAACATGTCCGAAATCCCTCATACGTGAAGATGAAGTGGTGAGTTCAATTCAAAACTGTCGCTACATTTTCGAAAAGTACTTATGGGCCGAAAACGGACACAGTGTGCAAAAGTTACGCTCAATTCTTCGTACGCCGACAATCTATGCCTTCCAAATATACAAGTGCTCATTCTTTCAAAAAATGGCCAAAATCCCTCATACGTCACGACGAAGTGGTGAGTTCAATTCAAAACGGTCGCTACATATCCAGAAAGTACTTATGGGCCGAAAACGGACACCGTGTGCAAAAGTTACGCTTAATTCTTCGTACGCCGACAATCTATGCCTTCCAAATATACAAGTGCTCATTCTTTCAAAAAATGGCCAAAATCCCTCATACGTCACGACGAAGTAGTGAGTTCAATCCAAAACGGTTGCCACATTTTCAAAAATTACTTATGGGCCCAAAACGGACACCGTGTGCAGAAGTTACGCTCAATTCTACGAACGCCGACAATCCAAGCGCTCCAAATATGCAAGTGCTCATTCTTTCAAAAAATGGTCGAAATCCCTCATATGTCACGATGAAGTAGTGACTTCAATCCAAAACAGTCGCTACATTTTCAAAAAGTACTTATGGGCCGAAAACGGACACCGTGTGCAAAAGTTACGCTCAATTCTACGAACGCCGACAATCCAAGCGCTCCAAATATGCAAGTACTCATTCTTTCGAAAAATGTCCGAAATCCCTCATACGTGAAGATGAAGTGGTGAGTTCACCAAAACTGTCGCTACATTTCCGAAAAGTACTTATGGGCCGAAAACGGACACAGTGTGCAAAAGTTACGCTCAATTCTTCGTACGCCGACAATCTATGCCTTCCAAATATAAAAGTGCTCATTCTTTCAAAAAATGGTCGAAATCCCTCATATGTCACGATGAAGTGGTGAGTTCACCAAAACTGTCGCTACATTTCCGAAAAGTACTTATGGGCCGAAAACGGACACCGTGTGTAAAAGTTACGCTCAATTCTACGAACGCCGACAATCCAAGCGCTCCAAATATGCAAGTGCTCATTCTTTCGAAAAATGGCCGAATCCCTCATACGTCACGACGAAGTGGTGAGTTCAATCCAAAACGGTCGCTACATTTCCAGAAAGTACTTATGGGCCCAAAACGGACACCGTGTGCCAAAGTCATGCTCAATTCTTTCAACGCCGACAATCGATGCCTTCCAAATATAAAGTGCTCATTCTCTAGAAAAATGACCGAAATCCCTCATACATCACGACAAAGTAGTGAGTTCAATCCAAAATGGTCACTACATTTCCAAAAAGTACTTTTGGGCCGAAAATGGACACCGTGTGCAAAAGTTACGCTCAATTCTTCGAACGCCTACAATACAAGTGCTCCAAATATGCAAGTGCTCATTTTTTTGAAAAATGGCCAAAATCCCTCATACGTCACGACGAAGTGGTGAGTTCAATCCAAAATGGTCGCTACATTTCCAAAAAGTATTTATGAAATCCCTCATACATCACGATGAAGTTGTGAGTTCAATCCAAAACGGTCGCTACATTTCCAAAAAGTACTTTTGGGCCGAAAACGGACACCGTGTGCAAAAGTTACGCTCAATTCTTCGAACGCCGACAATCCAAGCGCTCCAAATATGCAAGTGCTCATTCTTTCGAAAAATGGGCGAAATCACTCATACGTTACGACGAAGCAGTGAGTTCAATCCAAAACGGTCGCTACATTTCCAAAAAGTACTTTTGGGCCGAAAACGGACACCGTGTGCAAAAGTTACGCTCAATTCTTCGAACGCCTACAATACAAGCGCTCCAAATATGCAAGTGCTCATTCTTTCGAAAAATGACAAAAATCCCTCATACATCACGATGAAGTTGTGAGTTCAATCCAAAACGGTCGCTACATTTCCGAAAAGTACTTATGGGCCGAAAACGGACAACGTGTGCAAAAGTTACGCTCAATTCTTCGAATAAAAGCGCTCCAAATATGCAAGTGCTCATTCTTTCGAAAAATGGCCAAAATCCCATATACGTCACGATGAAATGGTGAGTTCAATCCAAAACGGTCGCTACATTTCCAAAAAGTACTTATGGGCCCAAAACGGACACCGTGTGCAAAAGTTACGCTCAATTCTTCGTACGCCGAGAATCCATGCCTTCCAAATATAAAAGTGCTCATTCTTTCGAAAAATGGGCGAAATCCCTCATATGTCACTATGAAGTTGTGAGTTCAATCCAAAACGGTCGCTACATTTCCAGAAAGTACTTATGGGCCGAAAACGGACAGCGTGTGCAAAAGTTACTCTCAATTCTTCGAACGCCGACAATCCAAGCGCTCCAAATATGCAAGGGCTCATTCTTTCGAAAAATGTCCAAAATCCCTCATACGTCACGATGAAGTGGTGAGTTCAATCCAAAACGGTCGCTACATTTCCAAAAAGTACTTATGGGCCCAAAACGGACACCGTGTGCAAAAGTTACGCTCAATTCTTCGAACGTCGACAATCGATGCCTTCCAAATATGAAAGTGCTCATGCTTTCGAAAAATGGGGGAAATCCCGGATACGTCACGACGAAGTAGTGAGTTCAATCCAAAACGGTCGCTACATTTCCAAAAAGTACTTATGGGCCCAAAACGGACACCGTGTGCAAAAGTTACGCTCAATTCTTCGTACGCCGACAATCCATGCCTTCCGAATATAAAAGTGCTCATTCTTTCGAAAAATGGCTAAAATTCCTCATACGTCACGACGAAGTCGTGAGTTCAATCAAAAACGATCGCTACATTTCTAGATAGTACTTATGGGCCCAAAACGGACTCCGTGCGGAAAAGTTACGCTCAATTCTTCGAACGTCGACAATCGATGCCTTCCAAATATGAAAGTGCTCATTCTTTCGAAAAATGGGGGAAATCCCGGATACGTCACGACGAAGTAGTGAGTTCAATCCAAAACGGTCGCTACATTTCCAAAAAGTACTTACGGGCAAAACGGACACCGTGTGCAAAAGTTACGCTCAATTCTTCGAACGCCGACAATCGATCCCTTCCAAATATAAAAGTGCTCATTCTTTCGAAAAATGGGCGAAATCCCTCATACGTCACGACGAATTTGTGAGTTCAATCCACAATAGTCGCTACATTTCCAAGAAGTACTTATGGGCCGAAAACGGACACCGTGTGCAAAAGTTACGCTCAATTCTTCGTACGCCGACAATCCATGCCTTCCAAATATAAAAGTGCTCATTCTTTCGAAAAATGGCCGAAATCCCTCATACGTCACGACGAAGTGGTGAGTTCAATCCAAAACGATCGCTACATTTCCAGAAAGTACTTATGGGCCCAAAACGAACACCGTGTGCAAAAGTTACGCTCAATTCTTCGAAGGCCGACAATCCATGCCTTCCAAATATAAAGTGCACATTCTTTCGAAAAATGGGCGAAATCCCTCATACGTCACGACAAAGTCGCGAGTTCAATCCAAAATGGTTGCTACATTTCCAAAAGGTACTTATGAGCCGAAAACCGACACCGAGTGCAAAAGTTACGCTCAATTCTTCGAACGCCGACAATCGATGCCTTTCAAATATGAAAGTGGTCATTCTTTCGAAAAATGGGCGAAATCTCTCATACGTCACGAAGAACTCGTGAGTTCAATTCAAAATGGACGCTACATTTCCAAAAAGTACTTATGGGCCGAAAACGGACACCGCGTGCAAAAGTTACGCTCAATTCTTCGAACGCCGACAATCGATGCCTTCCAAATATAAAGGTGCTCATTCTTTCGAAAAATGGGCGAAATCCCTCATACGTCACGACGAAGTGGTGAGTTCAATCCAAAATGGTCGCTACATTTCCAAAAAGTACTTATGGGCCCAAAACGGACACCGTGTGCAAAAGTAACGCTCAATTCTTCGTACGCCGACAATTCATGCCTTCCAAATATAAAAGTGTTCATTCTTTCAAAAAATGGCCGAAATCCCTCATACGTCACGACGAAGTGGTGAGCTCAATCCAAAACGGTCGCTACATTTCCAGAAAGTACTTATGGGCCCAAAACGGACACCGTGTGCAAAAGTTACGCTCAATTCTTCGAACGCCGACAATCGATGCCTTCCAAATATAAAGGTGCTCATTCTTTCGAAAAATGGGCGAAATCCCTCATACGTCACGACGAAGTTGTGAGTTCAACCCAAAACGGTCGCTACATTTCCAAAAAGTACTTATGGGCCGAAAACGGACACCGTGTGCAAAAGTTACGCTCAATTCTTCGAACGCCGACAATCGATGCCTTCCAAATATAAAGGTGCTCATTCTTTCGAAAAATGGGCGAAATCCCTCATACGTCACGACGAAGTTGTGAGTTCAACCCAAAACGGTCGCTACATTTCCAAAAAGTACTTATGGGCCGAAAACGGACACCGTGTACAAAAGTTACGCTCAATTCTTCGAACGCCGACAATCGATGCCTTCCAAATATGAAAGTGGTCATTCTTTCAAAAAATGGGCGAAATCCCTCATACGTCACAACGAAGTCGTGAGTTCAATCCAAAATGGACGCTACATTTCCAAAAAGTACTTATGGGCCGAAAACGGACACCGCGTGCAAAAGTTGCGCTCAATTCTTCGAACGCCGACAATCGATTCCTTCCAAATATAAAGGCGCTCATTCTTTCGAAAAATGGGCGAAATCCCTCATTCGTCACGACGAAGTGGTGAGTCCAATCCAAAATGGTCGCTACATTACCAAAAAGTAATTATGGGCCAAAAACGGACACCGTGTGCAAAAGTTACGCTCAATTCTTCGTACGCCGGCAATCCATGCCTTCCAAATATAAAAGTGCTCATTCTTTCGAAAAATGGCCGAAATCCCTCATACGTCACGACGAAGTGGTGAGCTCAACCTAAAATGGTCGCTACATTTCCAGAAAGTACTTATGGGCCGAAAACGGACACCGTGTGCAAAAGTTACGCTCAATTCTTCGTACGCAGACAATCCATGCCTTTCAAATATAAAAGTGCTCATTCTTTCAAAAAATGGCCGAAATCCCTCATACGTCACGAAGAAGGGGTGAGTTCAATCCAAAACGGTCGCTACATTTCCAAAAAGTACTTATGGGCCGAAAACGGACACCGCGTGCAAAAGTTACGCTCAATTCTTCGAACGCCGACAATCGATTCCTTCCAAAAATAAAGGCGCTCATTCTTTCGAAAAATGGGCGAAATCCCTCATTCGTCACGACGAAGTGGTGAGTCCAATCCAAAATGGTCGCTACATTACCAAAAAGTAATTATGGGCCCAAAACGGACACCGTGTGCAAAAGTTACGCTCAATTCTTCGTACGCCGGCAATCCATGCCTTCCAAATATAAAAGTGCTCATTCTTTCGAAAAATGGCCGAAATCCCTCATACGTCACGACGAAGTGGTGAGCTCAACCTAAAATGGTCGCTACATTTCCAGAAAGTACTTATGGGCCGAAAACGGACACCGTGTGCAAAAGTTACGCTCAATTCTTTGTACGCAGACAATCCATGCCTTTCAAATATAAAAGTGCTCATTCTTTCAAAAAATGGCCGAAATCCCTCATACGTCACGAAGAAGGGGTGTGTTCAATCCAAAACGGTCGCTACATTTCCAGAAAGTACTTATGGGCCCAAAACGGACACCGTGTGCAAAAGTTAAGCTTAATTCTTCGAACGCCGACAATCGATGCCTTCCAAATATAAAAGTGCTCATTCTTTTGAAAAATGTACGAAATCCCTCATACGTCACGACGAAGTGGTGAGTTCAATCCAAAATGGTCGCTACATTTCCAAAAAGTACTTATGGGCCCAA
>NW_019266536.1:6829-7222 GCF_002742605.1 Olea europaea var. sylvestris | reverse complement strand
GTCAAGTGTCAATTGGATGGAAAAACGATTCGAAATTTAAATGGTCCAACAGAGTAATGTCATGTGGTAAAGTATAAACTAAAGGTACATCATGGTGTACATGTAATAAGGTCCTTACCAATTAAACTTTGTAATTAGTAAACTGATTTTTGACACATTATTTTACCCTTGCACAGTTCTCAATTGTCAATTGGATGGGAAAATTATTTAAAATTTAAACTGTCCAATAGGGTAATGTCACGTGGTAAAGTGGAAACTAAAGTGTACACTATAGTGTTCATGTAGCACGGTCCATACCGATCGACCTTTTCTATTTGTACGCTAATTTTTGACTCGTTATTTGACACTTACGTTGTTGTCAAGTGTCAATTGGATGGAAAAATTGTTTGAAAT
>NW_019266536.1:0-5873 GCF_002742605.1 Olea europaea var. sylvestris | reverse complement strand
TGTACACTGATTTTTGATACGTTGTTTGACACTTGCATTGTTGTCAAGTGCCAATTGGATGGGAAAATTGTTTGAAATTTAAACTGTCCAATAGGGCAATGCCACGTGGCAAAGTTTAAATTAAGGTGTACATGTAGTAAGGTTCTTACTGATTGAAGCTTGCTATTTGTCCATTGATTTTTGACACGTCGTTTGACACTTGCATTGGTGTCAAGTGTCAATTGGATGGGAAAACTAATTGAAATTTATAATGTTCAACATGTTAATATCATGTGGCGAAGTGTAAACTAAAGTGTGTACACCATGGTGTACATGTAGCAAAGTTCTTACCGATTGAACTTTGCTATTTTAACACTGATTTTTGACATGGTGTTAGACACTTGCATTGTTGTCAAGTGTCAATTGGATGAGCAAACTGTTTGAAATTAAAACTCTCCTATAGGGTAATGTCACGTGGCAAAGTATAAATGAAGGTGTACATGTTGCAGGGTTCATACCTATTGAACTTTGCTATTTTTACGTTGATTTTTGACACGTTGTTTGACACTTGCATTATTGTCAATTGTCAATTGATTGGGAAAATTGTTTGAAATTTAAAGTGTCCAACAGCGTAATGTCACGTGGTAAAGTGTAAACTAAAGTGTATACCATAGTGTACGGTAGCAAGGTTCTTACCGATTGAACTTTACAATTTGTACACTGATTTTTGACACGTTGTTTGACACTTGCATTGTGTCAAGTGTCAATTGGATGGAAAAACTATTTGAAATTTGAATTGTCCAACAGGGTAATGTCACACGGAAAAGTGTAAATTAAAGTGTGCACCACAGCGTACATTTAGCAAGGTTCTTACCGATTGAACTTTGCTATTTGTACATTGATTTTTGACACGTTGTTTAACATTTGCATCATTGTCAAGTGTCAATTGGATGGAAAAATTGTTTGAAATTTAAATTGTCCAACAGGGTAATGACCATTGGCAAAGCGTAAACTAAAGTGTACACTATAATGTACATGTTGCAAGGTTCTTACCGATTGAATTTTGCTATTTGTACACTGATTTTTTGACACGTTGTATTAAACTTGCATTGTTGTCAAGAGTCAATTGGATGATAAAACTATTTGAAATTTAAACTGTCTAACAAGGAAATGACACGTGGCAAAGTATAAACTAAAGTGTACATCATAGTGTACATGTGACAAGGTTCTCACCGATTGAACTTTGTTATTTGTACACTGATTTTTGACACGTTCTTTGAGACTTGCATTATCGTCAGGTGTTAATTAGATGGGAGAAGTATTTGAAATTTAAACCATCCAATAGGGTAATGTCATGTGGTATTGTGTAAACTAAAGTGTACACTATAGTGTACATGTAGCAAGGTTCTTACCGATTGAACTTTGCTATTTGTATGCTAATTTTTGACTGTACACTGATTTTTGATACGTTGTTTGACACTTGCATTGTTGTCAAGTGCCAATTGGATGGGAAAATTGTTTGAAATTTAAACTGTCCAATAGGGCAATGCCACGTGGCAAAGTTTAAATTAAGGTGTACATGTAGTAAGGTTCTTACTGATTGAAGCTTGCTATTTGTCCATTGATTTTTGACACGTCGTTTGACACTTGCATTGGTGTCAAGTGTCAATTGGATGGGAAAACTAATTGAAATTTATAATGTTCAACATGTTAATATCATGTGGCGAAGTGTAAACTAAAGTGTGTACACCATGGTGTACATGTAGCAAAGTTCTTACCGATTGAACTTTGCTATTTTAACACTGATTTTTGACATGGTGTTAGACACTTGCATTGTTGTCAAGTGTCAATTGGATGAGCAAACTGTTTGAAATTAAAACTCTCCTATAGGGTAATGTCACGTGGCAAAGTATAAATGAAGGTGTACATGTTGCAGGGTTCATACCTATTGAACTTTGCTATTTTTACGTTGATTTTTGACACGTTGTTTGACACTTGCATTATTGTCAATTGTCAATTGATTGGGAAAATTGTTTGAAATTTAAAGTGTCCAACAGCGTAATGTCACGTGGTAAAGTGTAAACTAAAGTGTATACCATAGTGTACGGTAGCAAGGTTCTTACCGATTGAACTTTACAATTTGTACACTGATTTTTGACACGTTGTTTGACACTTGCATTGTGTCAAGTGTCAATTGGATGGAAAAACTATTTGAAATTTGAATTGTCCAACAGGGTAATGTCACACGGAAAAGTGTAAATTAAAGTGTGCACCACAGCGTACATTTAGCAAGGTTCTTACCGATTGAACTTTGCTATTTGTACATTGATTTTTGACACGTTGTTTAACATTTGCATCATTGTCAAGTGTCAATTGGATGGAAAAATTGTTTGAAATTTAAATTGTCCAACAGGGTAATGACCATTGGCAAAGCGTAAACTAAAGTGTACACTATAATGTACATGTTGCAAGGTTCTTACCGATTGAATTTTGCTATTTGTACACTGATTTTTTGACACGTTGTATTAAACTTGCATTGTTGTCAAGAGTCAATTGGATGATAAAACTATTTGAAATTTAAACTGTCGAACAGAGTAATGTCACGTGGCAAAGTGTAAACTAAAGTGTGAACTAGAGTGTACATGTAGCAAGGTCCTTACAGATTTAACTTTGCTATTTGTACACTGATTTTTGACACTTTGTTTGACACTTGCATTGTTATCAAGTGTCAGTTGGATGGGAAAGCTATTTGAAATTTAAACTGTCCAATAGAGTAATGTTACGAGACAAAGTGTAAACTAAAGTGTACACTGTAGTGTACATGTAGCAATGTTCTTGCCGATTGAACTTTGCTATTTGTACACTGATTTTTGACATGTTGTTTGACACTTTCATTGTTGTCAAGTGTCAATTGGATGGGAAAATTATTTGAAATTTAAACTGTCTAATAGGGTAAGGACACGTGGCAAAGTGTAAACTAAAGTTTACACCATAATGTACATGTGGCAAGGTTCTTACCAATTGAACTTTGCTATTTGTACACTGATTTTTAACACGTTATTTGACCCTTGCATTGTTGTCAGGTATCAATTAGATGGGAAGACTGTTTGAAATTTAAACTATCCAACAGGGTAATGTCACTTGACAAAGTGTAAAATAAAGTGTACATGTGGCACGGTCCTTACCGTTTGAACTTTGCAATTTGTACATTGATTTTCGACACGTTCTTTAGCACTTGCATTATTGTCAGGTGTCAATTAGATGGGAAAACTATTTGAAATTTAAATTGTCCAACAAGGTAATGTCACGTGGCGAAGTGTAAGCTAAAGTGTACAGCATAGTGTTAATGTCGCAATGTTCTTATCGATTGAACTTTGCTATTTGTACGCTGATTTTTGACACAATGTTTGACACTTGCATTGTTGTCAAGTATCAATTGGATGGGAAATTGTTTGAAATTTAAATTGTCCAACAGGGTAATGACCATTGGAAAAGTGTAAACTAAAGTGTACGCCATAGTGTACATGTCGCAAAGTTATTACCGATTGAATTTTGCTATTTGTACACTGATTTTTGACACGTTGTATGAAACTTGCATTGTTGTCAAGAGTCAATTGGATGAGAAAACTATTTGAAATTTAAACTGTCCTACAGTGTAGGGACACGTGGCAAAGTGTAAACTAAAGTTTACAGCACAATGTACATGTCGCAAGGTTCTTACCGATTGAACTTTGCTATTTGTACACATATTTTTAACACATTTTTTGACACTTGCATTGTTCTCAGGTGTCAATTAGATGGAAAAATTGTTTGAAATTTAAACTGTCCAATAGGGTAATGTCAGTTGACAAAGTGTAAAATAAAGTGTACACCACAGTATACATGTGGCAAGGTCCTTACCGATTGAACTTTGCAACTTGTACATTGATTTTCGACACATTCTATGACACTTGCATTATTGTTAGGTGTCAATTAGATGGGAAAACTGTTTGAAATTTAAACTCTCCAACAGGGTGATGTCATGTGGCAATGTGTAAATTAAAGTATACACCATAGTGTACATGTGGCAAGGTCCTTACCGATTGAACTTTACTATTTGTACACTGATTTTTGACACATTGTTTGACATTTGCTTTGTTGTCAAATGTCAATTGGATGGTAAAACTGTATGAAATTTAAACAGTCTAACAAGGAAATGACACGTGGCAAAGTATAAACTAAAGTGTACATCATAGTGTACATGTGACAAGGTTCTCACCGATTGAACTTTGTTATTTGTACACTGATTTTTGACACGTTGTTTGAGACTTGCATTGTCGTCAGGTGTTAATTAGATGGGAAAAGTATTTGAAATTTAAACCATCCAATAGGGTAATGTCATGTGGTATTGTGTAAACTAAAGTGTACACTATAGTGTACATGTAGCAAGGTTCTTACCGATTGAACTTTGCTATTTGTATGCTAATTTTTGACACGTTGTTTGACACTTGCATTGATGTCAAGTGTCAATTAGATGAAAAAATGTTTGAAATTTAAACTGTCCAGTAGGGTAGTGTCATGTGGCAAAGTGTAAACTAAAGTATACACTAGAATGAACATGTTGCAAGGCTCCTACCAATTGAACTTTGCTATTTGTATACTGATTTTTGACACGTTGTTTGACACTTGCATTGTTGTCAAGTGTCAATTGGATGGGAAATTTATTTAAAATTTAAACTGCCCAACAAGTTAATATCACATGGAAAAGTGTAAATTTAACAGTTGTATTGTTGTGAAATGTCAATTGGATGGGAAAACTGTTTGAAATTTAAATTGTCCAATAGGGAAATGTCACGTGGCAAAGTGTAAATTAAAGTGTGCACCATAGTGCACATGTGACAAAGTTCTTACCGATTGAACTTTGCTATTTGCAAACTGATTTTTAACACATTGTTTGACACTTACATTTTGGTCGGGTATCAATTAGATAGGAAAACTGTTTGAAATTTAAACTGTCCAACATGGTAATGTCATGTGGTAAATGTAAACTAAAGTGTACACCATAGTGTACATGTGGCAAGATCCTTACCGATTGAACTTTACTATTTGTACACTAATTTTTGACACGCTATTTGACACTTGCATTGTTGTCAAGTGTCAATTGGACGGAAAAATTGCTTGAAATTTAAACAGTCCAAAAGGGAAATGACATGTGGCAAAGTGTAAACTAAAGTGTAAACCATAGTGTACAAGTGACAAGGTTCTCACCGATTGAACTTTGCTATTTGTACATTGATTTTTGACACGTTGTTTAATGCTTGTATTGTTGTCAAGTGTCAATTAGATGGAAAAACTGTTTGAAATTTAAACTGTCCCGTATGGTAATGACACGTGACAAAGTGTAAACTAAAGTGTACACATTAGTGTACATGTCGCATGACCCTTACTGATTGAACTTTGCTATTTGAACACTGATTTTTGACACGTTGTTTGACACTTGCATTGTTGTCAAGTGTTAATTGGATGGGAAATCTAAAAATTGAAACTGTCCAACAGGTTAATGTCACGTGGCAAGGTGTAAATTGAAGTGTACACCATAGTGTACATGTAGCAAGGTTCTTACCGAATGAACATTGCTATTTGTACACTGATTTTCGACACGTTGTTTGACACTTGTATTGTTGTGAGGTGTCAATTGGATAGGAAAACTGTTTGAAATTGAAACTGTCCAACAGGGTAATGTCACGTGGCAAAATGAACATTTAAGTGTACACCATAGTGTACATGTGGGAAGGTTCTTATCGATTGAACATTTCTATTTGTAAACTAATTTTTAACATGTTGTTTGACACTTACATTGTTGTTAGGTGTCAATTAGATGAGAAAATTGTTTGAAATTTAAACTGTCCAATGGG
>NW_019266535.1:0-7227 GCF_002742605.1 Olea europaea var. sylvestris | reverse complement strand
AACATAAAACTGCTCAATCTTTCCAAAAATGGCCAAAATCCCTCATACGTCACGACGAAGTAGTGAGTTCAATCCCAAAGGGTTGCAACATTTCCAAAAAGTACTTATGGTCCCAAAACGGTCACCTCTTGCAAAAGTTACACTAATTCTTCGTACGCCGACTATTCGAGCGTTCCAAATATAGAAGTGCTCGTTCTTTCGAAAAATGGCCGAAATCCCTCATACGTCACGACGAAGTCGTGAGTTCGATCCAAAAGGGTCGCTAAATTTCCAAAAAGTACTTATGGGCCCGAAACGAACACTTCTTGCAAAAGTTACGCTCAATTCTTCATACGCCAACTATCCGAGCGTTCCAAATATAGAAGTGCTCGTTCTTTCGAAAAATGGCCGAAATCCCTCAGACCTCACGAGAAGTAGTGAGTTCAATCCAAAAGGGTCGCTACATTTCCAAAAAGTACTTATGGGCCCAAAACGGACAACGTGTGCAAAAGTTAAGCTCAATTCTTCGTACGCCGACTATCCAAGCCTTCCAAATATAAAACTGCTCGTTCTTTCGAAAAATGGCCGAAATCCCCCATACGTCACGACAAAGTCGTGAGTTCGATCCAAAAGGGTCGCTAAATTTCCAAAAAGTACTTATGGGCCCGAAACGAACACCTCTTGCAAAAGTTACGCTCAATTCTTCGTACGCCAACTATCCGAGCCTTCCAAATATAGAAGTGCCCGTTCTTTCGAAAAATGGCCAAAATACCTCATACGTCACGACGAAGTTGTGAGTTCAATCCAAAAGGGTCGCTACATTTCCAAAAAGTACTTATGGGTCCAAAACGGACACCGTGTGCAAAAGTTACGCTCAATTCTTCGTACGCCGACTATCCAAGCCTTCCAAATATAAAACTGCTCGTTCTTTCGAAAAATGGCCGAAATCCCTCATACGTCACGACGAAGTCGTGAGTTCGATCCAAAAGGGTCGCTACATTTCCAAAAAGTAGTTATGGGCCCGAAACGGACACCGTGTGCAAAAGTTACCCTCAATTCTTCGTACGCCGACTATCCAAGCCTTCCAAACATAAAACTGCCAATCTTTAAAGAAATGGCCAAAATCCCTCATACGTCACGACAAAGTAGTGAGTTCAATCCCAAAGGGTCGCTACATTTCCAAAAAGTACTTATGGGCCCGAAACGGACACCTCTTGCAAAAGTTACGCTCAATTCTTCGTACGCCAACTATCCGAGCGTTCCAAATACAGAAGCGCTCGTTCTTTCGAAAAATGTCCGAAATACCTCATACGTCACGACGAAGTTGTGAGTTCAATCCAAAAGGGTCGCTACATTTCCAAACAGTACTTATGGGCCCAAAACGGACACCGTGTGCAAAAGTTACGGTCAATTTTTCGTACGCCGACTATCCAAGCCTTCCAAATATAAAACTACTCGTTCTTTCGAAAAATGGCCGAAATCCCTCATACGTCACGACGAAGTAGTGAGTTCAATCCCAAAGGATCGCTACATTTCCAAAAAGTACTTATGGGCCCGAAACGAACACTTCTTGCAAAAGTTACGGTCAATTCTTCGTACGCCAACTATCCGAGCGTTCCAAATATAGAAGCGCTCGTTCTTTCGAAAAATGGCCGAAATCCCTCATACGTCACGACGAAGTAGTGAGTTCAATCCCAAAGGATCGCTACATTTCCAAAAAGTACTTATGGGCCCGAAACGAACACTTCTTGCAAAAGTTACGCTCAATTCTTCGTACGCCGACTATCCGAGGGTTCCTACTGTAGAAGTGCTCGTTCTTTCGAAAAATGGCCGAAATCCCTCATACGTCATGACGAAGTAGTGAGTTCATTCCAAAAGGGTCGCTACATTTCCAAAAAGTACTTATGGGCCCAAAACGGACACCGTGTGCAAAAGTTACCCTCAATTCTTCGCACAACGACTATCCAAGCCTTCCAAACATAAAACTGCTCAATCTTTCCAAAAATGGCCAAAATCCCTCATACGTCACGACGAAGTAGTGAGTTCAATCCCAAAGGGTCGCTTCATTTCCAAAAAGTACTTATGGGCCCGAAACGGACACCTCTTGCAAAAGTTACGCTCAATTCTTCGTACGCCGCCTATTCGAGCGTTCCAAATATAGAAGTGCTCGTTCTTTCGAAAAATGGCCGAAATCCCTCATACGTCACGACGAAGTCGTGAGTTCGATCCAAAGGGGTCGCTACATTTCCAAAAAGTACTTATGGGCCCGAAACGAACACTTCTTACAAAAGTTACGCTCAATTCTTCGTACGCCAACTATTCGAGCGTTCCAAATATAGAAATGCTCATTCTTTCGAAAAATGGCCGAAATCCCTCATTCGTCACGACGAAGTAGTGAGTTCAATCCCAAAGGGTTGCTACATTTCCAAAAAGTACTTATGTGCCCGATACGAACACTTCTTGCAAAAGTTACGCTCAATTCTTCGTACGCCGACTATCCGAGCCTTCCAAATATAAAACTGCTCGTTCTTTCGAAAAATGTTCGAAATCCCTCAGACGTCACGACGAAGTTGTTAGTTCAATCCAAAAGGGTCGCTACATTTCCAAAAAGTACTTATGGGCCCGAAACGGACACCGTGTGCAAAAGTTAGGCTCAATTCTTCGTACGCCGACTATCCAAGCCTTCCAAACGTAAAACTGCTCAATCTTTCCAAAAATGGCAAAAATCCCTTATACGTCACGACGAAGTAGTGAGTTCAATCCAAAAGGGTCGCTACATTTCCAAAAAGTACTTATGGGCCCAAAACGGACACCTCTTGCATAAGTTACGCTCAATTCTTCGTACGCCGACTATCCAAGCCTTCCAAACGTAAAACTGCTCAATCTTTCCAAAAATGGCCAAAATCCCTCAGACGTCACGACGAAGTAGTGAGTTCAATCCAAAACGGTCGCTACATTTCCAAAAAGTACTTATGGGCCCAAAACGGACACCTCTTGCAAAAGTTACGCTCAATTCTTCGTACGCCGACTATTCGAGCGTTCCAAATATAGAGGTGCTCGTTCTTTCAAAAAATGGCCGAAAACCCTCGTACGTCACGACGAAGTCGTGAGTTCGATCCAAAAGGGTCGCTAAATTTCCAAAAAGTACTTATGGGCCCGAAACGAACACTTCTTGCAAAAGTTACGCTCAATTCTTCGTACGCCAACTATCCGAGCGTTCCAAATATAGAAGTGCTCGTTCTTTCGAAAATTGGTCGAAATCCCTCAGACATCACGAGAAGTAGTGTGTTCAATCCAAAAGGGTCGTTACATTTCCAAAAAGTACTTATGGGCCCGAAACGGACACCTCTTGCAAAAGTTACGCTCAATTCTTCGTACGCCAACTATCCGAGCCTTCCAAATATAGAAGTGCCCGTTCTTTCGAAAAATGGCTGAAATCCCTCATACGTCACGACGAAGTCGTGAGTTCAATCCAAAAGGGTCGCTACATTTCCAAAAAGTACTTATGGGCCCAAAACGGACACCGTGTGCAAAAGTTACGCTCAATTCTTCGTACGCCGACTATCCAAGCCTTCCAAATATAAAACTGCTCGTTCTTTCGAAAAATGGCCGAAATCCCTCATACGTCACAACAAAGTGATGAGTTCAATCCCAAAGGGTCGCTACATTTCCACAAAGTACTTATGGGCCCGAAACGAACACTTCTTGCAAAAGTTACGGTCAATTCTTCGTACGCCGACTATCCGAGCGTTCCAACTGTAGAAGTGCTCGTTCTTTCGAAAAATGGCCGAAATCCCTCATACGTCATGACGAAGTAGTGAGTTCAATCCAAATGGGTCGCTACATTTCCAAAAAATACTTATGGGCCCAAAACGGACACCGTGTGCAAAAGTTACCCTCAATTCTTCGTACGCCGACTATCCAAGCCTTCCAAACATAAAACTGCTCAATCTTTCCAAAAATGGCAAAAATCCCTCAGACGTCACGAGAAGTAGTGAGTTCAATCCAAAAGGGTCGTTACATTTCCAAAAAGTACTTATGGGCCCGAAACAGACACCTCTTGCAAAAGTTACGCTCAATTCTTCGTACGTCGACTATTCGAGAGTTCCAGATATAGAAGTGCTCGTACTTTCGAAAAATGGCCGAAATCCCTCATTCGTCACGACGAAGTCGTGAGTTCGATCCAAAAGGGTCGCTACATTTCCAAAAAGTACTTATGGGCCCGAAACGAACACTTCTTGCAAAAGTTACGCTCAATTCTTCGTACGCCAACTATCCGAGCGTTCCAAATATAGAAATGCTCGTTCTTTCGAAAAATGGCTGAAATCCCTCATACGTCATGAGGAAGTAGTGAGTTCAATCCCAAAGGGTCGCTACATTTCCAAAAAGTACTTATGGGCCCGAAACGAACACTTCTTGCAAAAGTTACGCTCAATTCTTCGTATGCCGACTATCCGAGCCTTCCAAATATAAAACTGCTCGTTCTTTCAAAAAATGGCCGAAATCCCTCAGACGTCGCGACGAAGTTGTTAGTTCAATCCAAAAGGGTCGCTACATTTCCAAAAAGTACTTATAGGCCCGAAACGGACACCGTGTGCAAAAGTTAGGCTCAATTCTTCGTACGCCGACTATCCAAGCCTTCCAAGCATAAAAATGCTCAATCTTTCCAGAAATGGCGAAAATCCCTCATACGTCACGACGAAGTAGAGAGTTCAATCCAAAAGGGTCGCTACATTTCCAAAAAGTACTTATGGGCACGAAACGGACACCGTGTGCAAAAGTTACCCTCAATTCTTCGTACGTCGACTATCCAAGCCTTCCAAACATAAAACTGCTCAATCTTTCCAAAAATGGCCAAAATTCCTCATACGTCAAAGGGTCGCAACATTTCCAAAAAGTACTTATGGGCCCAAAACGGACACCGTGTGCAAAAGTTACGCTCAATTCTTCGTACGCCGACTATTCGAGCGTTCCAAATATAGAAGTGCTCGTTCTTTCGAAAAATGGCCGAAATCCCTCGTACGTCACGACGAAGTCGTGAGTTCTATCCAAAAGGGTCGCTAAATTTCCAAAAAGTAGTTATGGGCCCGAAACGAACACTTCTTGCAAAAGTTACGCTCAATTCTTCGTATGCCAACTATCCGAGCGTTCCAAATATAGAAGTGCTCGTTCTTTTGAAAAATGGCCAAAATCCCTCAGACGTCACGAGAAGTAGTGAGTTCAATCCAAAAGAGTCGTTACATTTCCAAAAAGTACTTATGGGCCCGAAACGGACACCTCTTGCAAAAGTTACGCTCAATTCTTCGTACGCCGACTATCCAAGCCTTCCAAATATAAAACTGCTCGTTCTTTCGAAAAATGGCCGAAATCCCTCATACGTCATGACGAAGTAGTGAGTTCAATCCAAAACGGTCGCTACATTTCCAAAAAGTACTTATGGGCCCAAAACGGACACCGTGTGCAAAAGTTACGCTCAATTCTTCGTACGCCGACTATCCAAGCCTTCCAAATATAAAACTGCTCGTTCTTTCGAAAAATGGCCGAAATCCCTCATACGTCATGACGAAGTAGTGAGTTCAATCCAAAACGGTCGCTACATTTCCAAAAAGTACTTATGGGCCCAAAACGGACACCGTGTGCAAAAGTTACGCTCAATTCTTCGTACGCCGACTATCCAAGCCTTCCAAATATAAAACTGCTCGTTCTTTCGAAAAATGGCCGAAATCCCTCATACGTCATGACGAAGTAGTGAGTTCAATCCAAAAGGGTCGCTACATTTCCAAAAAATACTTATGGGCCCAAAACGGACACCGTGTGCAAAAGTTAACCACAATTTTTCGCACGCCGACTATCCAAGCCTTCCAAACATAAAACTGCTCAATCTTTCCAAAAATGGCCAAAATCCCTCATACGTCACGATGAAGTAGTGAGTTCAATCCAAAAGGGTCGCTACAATTCCAAAAAGTACTTATGGGCCCGAAACGAACACTTCTTGCAAAAGTTACGCTCAATTCTTCGTACGCCGACAATCCGAGCGTTCCAACTGTAGAAGTGCTCGTTCTTTCGAAAAATGGCCGAAATCCCTCATACGTCACGACGAAGTCGTGAGTTCGATCCAAAAGGGTCGCTACAATTCCAAAAAGTACTTATGGGCCCGAAACGAACACTTCTTGCAAAAGTTACGCTCAATTCTTCGTACGCCAACTATCCGAGCGTTCCAAATATTGAAATGCTCGTTCTTTCGAAAAATGGCCGAAATCCCTCATACGTCACGATGAAGTAGTGAGTTCAATCCCAAAGGGTCGCTACATTTCCAAAAAGTACTTATGGGCCCGAAACGAACACTTCTTGCAAAAGTTACGCTCAATTCTTCGTACGCCGACTATCCGAGCCTTCCAAATATAAAACTGCTCGTTCTTTCGAAAAATGGCCGAAATCCCTCAGACGTTGCGACGAAGTTGTTAGTTCAATCCAAAAGGGTTGCTACATTTCCAAAAAGTACTTATGGGCCCGAAACGGACACCGTGTGCAAAAGTTAGGCTCAATTCTTCGTACGCCGACTATCCAAGCCTTCCAAACATAAAACTGCTCAATCTTTCCAGAAATGGCGAAAATCCCTCATATGTCACGACGAAGTAGTGAGTTCAATCCAAAAGGGTCGCTACTTTTCCAAAAAGTACTTATGGGCCCGAAACGGACACCGTGTGCAAAAGTTACCCTCAATTCTTCGTATGTCGACTATCCAAGCCTTCCAAACATAAAACTGCTCAATCTTTCCAAAAATGGCCAAAATTCCTCATACGTCAAAGGGTCGTAAAATTTCCAAAAAGTACTTATGGGCCCAAAACGGACACCTCTTGCAAAAGTTACGCTCAATTCTTCGTAGGCCGACTATTCGAGCGTTCCAAATATAGAAGTGCTCGTTCTTTCGAAAAATGGCCGAAATCCCTCGTACGTCACGACGAAGTCGTGAGTTCGATCCAAAAGGGACGCTAAATTTCCAAAAAGTACTTATGGGCCCGAAACGAACACTTCTTACAAAAGTTACGCTCAATTCTTCGTATGCCAACTATCCGAGCGTTCCAAATATAGAAGTGCTCGTTCTTTCGAAAAATGGCCAAAATCCCTCAGACGTCACGAGAAGTACTGAGTTCAATCCAAAAGAGTCGTTACATTTCCAAAAAGTACTTATGGGCCCGAAACGGACACCTCTTGCAAAAGTTACGCTCAATTCTTCGTACGACAACT
>NW_019266534.1:0-7228 GCF_002742605.1 Olea europaea var. sylvestris | reverse complement strand
CCTGTCAAATTTGAGCCAATTCCAACACAGTCGCTAAAAATGACGAATTTGCCCCCGGCTCGATTTTTGTTTCTGATCAACCACTCAAATTTTAGCCCATTCCGACAGAGTCGCGAAAAAAGATGAAATTGCCCCCGGCGCGATTTTTATTTCCGATCAACCTGCCAAATTTCAGCACATTCCGACATATTCGCGAAAAATGACTAAATTGCCCCTGGCTAGATTTTTGTTTCTGATCAACCAGTCAAATTTTAGACCATTCCGACACCATCGCAAAACATGAGGAAGTTGCCCCTGGCGCAGTTATTGTTTTCGATCAACCTGTCAAATTTTAGCCAATTCCGACACCGTCGCGAAAAATGACGAAATTGCCCCCGACGTGGTTTTTGTTTCCGATGAACAAGTCAAATTTTAGCCCATTCAAACACAGTCGTGAAAAATGACGAAATCGCACTCGGCACGATTTTTGTTTCCGACCAACCTGTTAAATTTGAGCCCATTCCGACACAGTCGAGAAAAATGACGAAATTGCCCCCGGCGCGATTTTTGTTTCCGATCAACCAGTCAAATTTTAGACCATTCCGACACAGTCGCGAAATATGACAAATAGCCCCCGGCACGATTTTTATTTTCGACCAACCAGCCAAATTTCAGCCCATTCCGACACAGTGGCGAAAAATGACGAAATTGCCCCCGGCGCAGGTTTTTGTTTCCGATCAACCAGTCAAATATTAGACCATTCCGACACAGTCGCGAAAAATGACGAACTTGCCCCCGGCGTGGTTTTTGTTCTCGATCAACCTGTCAAATTTGAGTCCATTCCGACACAGTTGCGAAAAATGACAAATTTGCCCCCGGCGCGATTTTTGTTTCCAATGAACCAGTCAAATTTTAGACCATTCCGACACAGTCGCGAAAAATGACGAAATTGCCCCTGGCGCGATTTTTGTTTCCGATCAACCTGTCAAATTTTAGCCAATTCCGACACAGTCGCGAAAAATGACGAAATTGCCCCCGGCGCGATTTTTGTTTCCGATCAATCTGTCAAATTTTTGACGATTCCGACACCGTCGCGAAAAATGACAAATTTGCCCCCGGCGCGATTTTTGTTTCCAATGAATCCGTCAAATTTTAGCCGATTCCGACACCGTCGCGAAAAATGACGAAATTGCCCCCGGCGCGATTTTTATTTCCGATCAACCTGTCAAATTTTAGCCGATTCCAACACATTCGCGAAAAATGACGAAATTGCCCCAGGCGCGATTCTTGTTTCCAATAAACCCGTCAAATTTTAGCCAATTTCGACACTGTCGCGAAAAATGACGAAATTGCCCCCATTGCGATTTTTGTTCCCGATCAACCTGTCAAATTTGAGCCCATTCCGACACAGGCGCGAAAAATGACGAAACTGTCCCCGGCGCGGTTTTTGTTCTCGATCAACCTGTCAAATTTGAGCCAATTCCGACACAGTCGCGAAAAATGACAAATTTGCCCCCGGCGCGGTTTTTGTTTCCGATCAACCAGTCAAATTTTAGCTCATTCTGACACAGTCGGGAAAAATGACGAAATTGCACCCGGCACAAATTTTTTTTTTGTTTCCGCTCAACCTGTCAAATTTGAGTCCATTCCGACACAGTCGTGAAAAATGACGAAATTGTCGCCGGCGCGGTTTTTGTTCCCGATCAACTTGTCAAACTCGAGCCCATTCCGACACCATTGCAAAAATGAAGAAATTGCCCCCGGCGCAATTCTTGTTTCCGATAAACCTGTCAAATTTTAGTCAATTTCGACACAGTCGCGAAAAATGACGAAATTGCCCCGGGCGCTATTTTTGTTCCCGATCAACCTGTCAAATTTGAGCCCATTCCTACACAGTCGCGAAAAATGATGAAATTGCCCCCGGGGCGATTTTTGTTCACGATCAACCTGTCAAATTTGAGCAAATTTCGACACAGTCGGGAAAAATGACGAATTTGCCCTCGGCGCGATTTTTGTTTCCGATCAACCTGTCAAATTTTAGCCAATTCCGACACAGTCGCGAAAAATGACAAAATTGCCCCCGGCGCGATTTTTGTTTCCGATCAACCTGTCAAATTTTAGCCAATTCCGACACAGTCGTGAAAAATGACGAAATAGCCCCAGGCGCGATTTTTGTTTCCGATGAACCAGTCAAATTTTAGCCCATTCCGACACAGTCGTGAAAAATGACGGAATTGCCCCCGGCGCGATTTTTATTTCCGATGAACCTGCCAAATTTCATTCCATTCCGACACAGTCGCGAAAAATGACGAAATTGCCCCTGGCGCGATTTTTATTTCCGATCAACCTGTCAAATTTTAGCCAATTCCAACACATTCGCGAAAAATGACGAAATTGCCCCAGGCGCGATTCTTGTTTCCAATAAACCCGTCAAATTTTAGCCAATTTCGACACTGTCACGAAAAATGACGAAATTGCCACCATTGCGATTTTTGTTCCCGATCAACCTGTCAAATTTGAGCCCATTCCGACACAGGCGCGAAAAATGACGAAACTGTCCCCGGCGCGGTTTTTGTTCTCGATCAACCTGTCAAATTTGAGCCAATTCCGACACAGTCGCGAAAAATGACAAATTTGCCCCCGGCGCGATTTTTGTTTCCGATCAACCAGTCAAATTTTAGCTCATTCCGACACAGTCGCGAAAAAAGACGAAATTGCCCCTAGCGCGATTTTTGTTTCCGACCAACCAGTCAAATTTTAGCTCATTCCGACACAGTCGGGAAAAATGACGAAATTGCACCCGGCACAAATTTTTTTTTGTTTCCGCTCAACCTGTCAAATTTGAGTCCATTCCGACACAGTCGCGAAAAATGACGAAATTGTCCCCGGCGCGGTTTTTGTTCCCGATCAACTTGTCAAACTCGAGCCCATTCCGACACCATTGCAAAAATGACGAAATTGCCCCCGGCGCAATTCTTGTTTCCGATAAACCTGTCCAATTTTAGTCAATTTCGACACAGTCGCGAAAAATGACGAAATTGCCCCGGGCGCGATTTTTGTTCCCGATCAACCTGTCAAATTTGAGCCCATTCCTACACAGTCGCGAAAAATGATGAAATTGCCCCCGGCGCGATTTTTGTTCACGATCAACCTGTCAAATTTGAGCACATTCCGACACAGTCGCGAAAAATGACGAATTTTCCCTCGGCGCGATTTTTCTTTCCGATCAACCTGTCAAATTTTAGCCAATTCCGGCACAGTCGCGAAAAATGACAAAATTGCCCCCGGCGCGGTTTTTGTTTCCAATCAACCTGTCAAATTTTAGTCAATTTCGACACAGTCGCGAAAAATGACGAAATTGCCCCGGGCGCGATTTTTGTTCCTGATCAACCTGTCAAATTTGAGCCCATTCCTACACAGTCGCGAAAAATGATGAAATTGCCCCCGGCGCAATTTTTGTTCCCGATCAACCTGTCAAATTTGAGCCCATTCCGACACCATTGCAAAAATGACGAAATTGCCCTTGGCGCGATTCTTGTTTCCGATAAACCTTTCAAATTTTAGCCAATTTCGACACAGTCGCGTAAAATGACGAAATTGTCCCCGGCGCGGTTTTTATTTCTGATCAACCTGCCAAATTTCAGCCCATTCCGACACAGTGGCGAAAAATGAAGAAATTGCACCCGGCACGATTTTTGCTTCCGATCAACCTGTCAAATTTAAGCCCATTCCGACACAGTAGCGAAAAATGACGAAATTGCCCCCGGCGCGGTTTTTGTTCACGATCAACCTGTCAAATTTGAGCCAATTCCGACACAGTCGCGAAAAATGACGAATTTGCCCCCGGCGCGGTTTTTGTTTCCGATCAACCAGTCAAATTTTAGCTCATTCCGACACAGTCGCGAAAACAGACGAAATTGCCCCCGGCTTGGTCTTTGTTTCTGATCAACCAGTCAAATTTTAGCCCATTCCGACACAGTTGCGAAAAAAGACGAAATTGCCCCCGGCGCGATCTTTATTTCCGATCAACCTGCCAAATTTCAGTACATTCCGACATATTCGCGAAAAATGACTTAATTGCCCCTGGCTCGATTTTTGTTTCCGATCAACCAGTCAAATTTTAGATCATTCCGACACCATCGCAAAAAATGACGAAGTTGCCCCTGGCACAGTTATTGTTTTTGATCAACCTGTCAAATTTTAGCTCATTCCGACACCGTCGCGAAAAATAACAAAATTGCCCCCGGCGCGATTTTTGTTCCCGATCAACCTGTCAAATTTGAGCCCATTTCGACACCATTGCAAAAAATGACGAAATTGCCCCCAGCGCGGTTTTTGTTTCCGATCAACCTGTCAAATTTTAGCCAATTCCGACACAGTTGCGAAAAATGACGAAATTCACCCGGCACGATTTTTGTTACCGATCAACCTGTCAAATTTGAGCCCATTCCGACACAGTCGCGAAAAATAACAAAATTGACCCCTGCGCGATTTTTGTGTCCGATCAACCTGTCAAATTTTAGTCCATTCCGACGCAGTCGCGAAAAATGACGAAATTGCCCCCGGCGCGGTTTTTATTTCCGATCAACCTGTCAAATTTTAGCAAATTCCGACACAGTTGCGAAAAATGACGAAATTCACACGGCACGATTTTTGTTCCCAATCAACCTGTCAAATTTGAGCCATTTCCGGTACAGACACGAAAAATGACGAAAATGACCCCGGCGCGATTTTTGTTTCCGATCAACCTGTCAAATTTTAGCCCATTCCGACCCAGTCCCGAAAAATGATGAAACTGCCCCCGGCGCGATTTTTGTTTCCAATCAACCTGTCAACTTTGATCCCATTCCGACACAGTCGCGAAAAATGACGAAATTGACCCCTGCGCGATTTTTGTTTCCGATCAACCTGTCAAATTTTAGCCCATTCCGACACAGTCGCGAAAAATGATGAAATTGCCCCCAGAGCGATTTTTGTTTCCAGTCAACCTGTTAAATTTTAGCCCATTCCGACACCGTCCCGAAAAAAGACGAAATTGCCCCTGCTCAATTTTTGTTTCCGATCGACCAGTCAAATTTTAGCCAATTCCGACACAATCGAGAAAAATGATAAAATTACCCCCGACGCGGTTTTTGTTCCCGATGAACCTGTCAAATTTGAGCCCATTTCGATACAGTGGTGAAAAATGATGAAATTGCCCCCGACGCGATTTTTGTTTCCGATCAACTTGTCAAATTTTAGCAAATTCCGACACAGTTGCGAAAAATGACGAAATTCAAACGGCACGATTTTTGTTCCCGATCAACCTATCAAATTTTAGCCCATTACGACACAGTCGCGAAAAATGAAGAAAATGACCTCGGCGGGATTTTTGTTTCCGATCAACCTGTCAAATTTTAGCCCATTCCGACACTGTCCGAAAAAATGACGAAATTGCCCCCGGCACGATTTTTGTTTCCGATTAACCTGTCAACTTTGAGCCCATTCCGACACAGTAACGAAAAATGACGAAATTGACCCCGACGCAATTTTTGTTTCCGATCAACCTGTCAAATTTTAGCCCATTCCGACACAGTCGCAAAAATGACATAATTGCCCCCGGCGCGATTTTTGTTTCTGATCAACCTGTTAAATTTTAGCCCATTCCGACACAGTCCAAAAAAATGACGAAATTGCCCCTGGCTCGGTTTTTGTTTCCGATCAACCTATCAAATTTGAGCCCATTCCGACACAGTCGCGAAAAATGACGAAATTGCCCACGGCGAAATTTCTGTTTCCAATCAATCAGTCGAATTTTAGCCCATTCCAACATCGTCGCGAAAAATGACGAAATTGACCCTGGCACAGTTTTTGTGTCCGATTAACCAGTTAAATTTTAGCCCATTCCGACACAGTCCAGAAAAATGACGAAATTGCCTCCGGCGCGATTTTTATTTCCGATCAACCTGCCAAATTTCAGCGCACTCCGACACAGTCGAGAAAAATGACGAAATTGCCCTCGGCGCAGGTTTTTGTTTCCGATCAACCTGTCAAATTTTAGCCAATTCCGACACAGTTGCAAAAATTGAAGAAAATGACCTCGGCGCGATTTTTGTTCCCGATCAACCTGTCAAATTTGAGACCATTCCGACACAGTCGCGAAAAATGACGAAAATGACCCCGGCGCGATTTTTGTTTCCGATCAACCTGTCAAATTTTAGCCCATTCCGACACAGTCGCGAAAAATGACGAAATTTCCCCCGGTGCGATTTTTGTTTCCGATCAACCTGTCAAATTTGAGCCCATTCCGACACAGTTCCGAAAAATGACGAAATTCACCCGGCACTATTTTTGTTCCCGATCAACATGTCAAATTTAAGCCCATTCCGACCAAGTCGCGAAAAATAACGAAAATGCCCCCGGCGCGATTTTTGTGTCCGATCAACCTGTCAAATTTTAGCCCATTCCGACACAGTCCCGAAGAATGACGAAATTTCCCACGGCGCAGTTTTTGTTTCCCCCGGCGCGCTTTTTGTTCATGATCAACATGTCAAATTTGAGCCCATTCCGACACCATTGCAAAAACGACGAAATTGCCCCCAGCGCAATTCTTGTTTCCGATAAACCTGTCAAATTTTAGCCAATTTCGACACAGTCGCGAAAAATGACGAAATTGCCCCTGGCGCGTTTTTTGTTCCCGATCAACCTGTCAAATTTGAGCCCATTCCGACACAGTAGCGAAAAATGACGAAATTGCCCCCGGCGCGGTTTTTGTTCACGATCAACCTGTCAAATTTGAGTCAATTCCAACACAGTCGCTAAAAATGACAAATTTGCCCCCGGCTCGGTTTTTGTTTCTGATCAACCACTCAAATTTTAGCCCATTCCGACACAGTCGCGAAAAAAGATGAAATTGCCCCCGGCGCGATTTTTATTTCCGATCAACCTGCCAAATTTCAGCACATTCCGACATATTCGCGAAAAATGACTAAATTGCCCCTGGCTCGATTTTTGTTTCTGATCAACCAGTCAAATTTTAGACCATTCCGACACCATCGCAAAACATGAGGAAGTTGCCCCTGGCGTAGTTATTGTTTTCGATCAACCTGTCAAATTTTAGCCAATTCCGACACCGTCGCGAAAAATGACGAAATTGTCCCCGACGTGGTTTTTGTTTCTGATGAACAAGTCAAATTTTAGCCCATTCCGACACAGTCGTGAAAAATGACGAAATCGCACCCGGCACGATTTTTGTTTCCGACCAACCTGT
>NW_019266533.1:4330-7230 GCF_002742605.1 Olea europaea var. sylvestris | reverse complement strand
CCACAGCTATAAATGTCAACATCCTTATCGACATGGATCTCCATCCTCCAACCAATGTGGTAGTATGTGGTATGAGTTTAGCACCAAATGTGATTAAAAAACTGTGCTAACTCATATCGGTCCTCATTATACTTCAAATCAAAATGAAGCCACATGTCTCTAAAAGAGACTCATCTTATGTCTTTAAACGTCATATTTGAAGATGACAATAATATAAAAAGATATAAGTCAAATGCATGCTTAAAATAGTTTATGGATAGGAGAAAAATTATTTTATTATCAGAAGGGACTATACCCGAAAACATATGGGTTGCCTACGTACCCCACAAATGGATCAAATCTAAAACGTAGTTCTTTACATAAATAACTCCCACTAACCAAAAGTATCAAATGTTTCCACAATACCCATATTAGTAACATGTATCTTAAAGACTTTTGGAGCGAGTTCCTTAGTCAAGGGATCTGCAACCATCGCCTCTGTATTAAGATGCTCTATTTTCGTCTGCCCTTCTTTGACTCTGTCTTTAACAACCAAATATTTGATGTCAATATATTTTGATCCACCAGAACTTTTATTATTTTTTGAAAAGAATACTGTTGCACTATTATCACAGTAGATGGTGATCGGTCTTGAGATGAAATCAACAACTTTCAAGCCAGAAATGAAATTTATTAACCAAACGGCTTGGATTGTAGCCTCATAACATGCCACAAATTCAGCTTGCATAGTAGAAGATGCTACTAGAGTCTGTTTAGCACTTTTCTTAGAAATAGCACCACCAGCTAATGTAAAAATATAACATGAGGTTGATTTCAAATCATCTTGACATCCAACAAAATCAGAATCTGAATATCCTACCACCTCAAGATGATTTGTACGCTGGAATGTAAGTGTATAACTTTTAGTTCTTTTCAAATATCTCACAACTTTCTTAGCTGCTTTCCAATGCTATTGTCTTGGATTAGACTAAAATCTGCTAAGGACACTTACTGTGTAGGCTATATCCGGTCTAGTGCAAACTTGAGCATACATCAAGCTCCCCACAACACTAGCATATGGAATCATCTTCATAGATTCCCTTTTTAGCTCATTCCTTGGACATTGAGTTTTGTTAAATTTATCTCCTTTTATGATAGGTACATCACCTGGTGCATAATTTTGCATATTAAACCTTTCTAGAACACATCGTATAAAAGCTTTCTGAGAAAGTCCCAATAAGCCACGATTTCTATCACGATGTATTTCAATGCCAAGTACATAAGATGCTTCTCCAAGATCTTTCATCTCAAAATTAGCAGACAGCATTTTCTTTGTCTCATGAAGCAACCCTAAGTTACTGCTAGCAAGCAGAATGTCATCAACATACAGTACAAGGAAAATAAAATTTCTCCCACTGATTTTAAGATAAATGCATTGATCAATAGTATTTTCAACAAAATCAAGAGAGGTCACAACCTCATCAAATTTCAAATACCACTATCGAGATACTTGCTTAAGTCCATATAATGATTTGTTTAACTTACATACCAAGTTCTATTTTCCTTTCACAACAAAACCTTCAGGTTGTTTTATATAAACCATTTCAGAAAGATCTCCATTCAAAAAAGCTATCTTAACATCCATTTGATGAAGCTCCAAATTGTAGTACGTCACAAGAGCCATGATAATTCGAAAAGAATCTTTCGACAAAATAGGGGAGAAGGTTTCGATATAATCAATGCCCTCTCGCTGAGTGAAACCTTTGGCAACCAATCTTGCTTTCTTTCGTTCAACATTTCCTTTTGAATCTAATTTACTTTTGAAAATCCACTTGTTATCTACAGCTTTAGCATCTGGAGGAAGTTCAACAAGATCCCAAACTTTATTCCTTTCCATGGAATTCATTTCATCTTCCATGGCAGCTATCCATTTATCTGCCTCAAGACTTGTCAATGCTTGGTTATAAGTTACAGGATCAACAATATGCCCAACATTAAAATCGCTCTCCAATAAATATGTAATATAATCACTAGAAAATGTAGATCTTCTTTCCCTTTGTGATCTCCTAACTTGTGGCTCAGAAACTGATTCAATCGTTGTTTGAGGAATTAGAGATTCCTCCTGGTTCCTCGGTTCTTCATTAACAACTTCAATTGGTTGAGAACCAACTCATTCCTGTATGATAGGAACTGGAACAACAACTTGATTAGGTTCAACAAGAATTTCTCTCAATGTGGAACTCCCACTATCTCCAAAATCGTTCTCCAGAAACTTAGCAGTAATGGACTCCACAATTCTAGTGCCGCGATTTGGACAAGAAAAATTATATCCTTTTGATCTATCTGGATACCCAATAAAGTAGCTAGGAGTTGATTTAGAGTCTAATTTATTTTCAAATGAATTATAAATCCTAACCTCAGCTAGACATCCCTAAACTTTAAAGTGAGCCATACTTAGCTTACATCCTGTCCATAATTCAAAAGGTATCTTTGCAACAGTTTTACTTGGAACTCTATTTAAAATATACATAGCTGTTTTCAAGGCTTTACCCCACAAATATTCAGGCAAATTTGTTCTACTCATCATACTTCTAACCATATCTTTTAGACTTCGATTACGTCTTTCAGAAACACCATTCTGCTCAGGTGTCCCTGGCATGGTGTATTGGGGCACTATTCCACACTCTTGTAAAAACTTTGCAAAATCACCCATATTTTGACTAGACTCGTCATATTTCCTGTAGTACTCACCACCTCGGCCAAATCTCACAACTTTGATACTTTTCCCATATTGTTTCTCTACTTCCAGTTTGAAAACTTTGAATTTCTCAAGTGCATGTGATATATCATTAATCAAGTAAACATATCCATATCGTGAGAAATCATCAATGAAAGTTATGAAATATTTATTCCCACATATA
>NW_019266533.1:0-4046 GCF_002742605.1 Olea europaea var. sylvestris | reverse complement strand
CCAGTGACCCTTCTTTTTACAGAACTTGCAATGATCATTTTTCTTTATAACTCCTTTGGAACCACTAAAATTTTTATTCTGCTGACTTCGGTGGGATTTATTACCCTTACGAAACTTAGGTTTATGATTATGAGAAGGACCCTTATTCTATGATAGCTGAAAAGCTAATTACACAGTTTCAACAGTTTCACGACGCATCCTATACTCTTCTTGGGCACACACTGCTATGAGGTCATTCAAATTCCATTATCCCGCTGAGTATTGTAAGCAACCTTAAGCTGATTAAACTTGCTAAGAATGCTATTCAAAACATGATAGACCAGGAAAGGTTTCGCAATGGGAATGTCAAGAGCCTTTAGCTTAGATGATATATTTATCATTTTCATGATATGTTCCCTAACACCACTTGTGCCATCATATCTCATGCTCATCAATTTATCCATTAGATCCCCAATTTCAGCTTTATCAGACTCAACAAATTTTTCTCCTATGGCATCTATAAAACTTTTGGCATTTTCATTATCAGGGATGGCACCTAAAATGGAATTAGATATCGATCACTTAATGATTTTCAAACAGAGTTTGTTAGTCCTTTCCCACTTTTCATGCTCGGCTACATATTCAACGGTACTCTTATCTGTGGGTTTTTCAAGCTTTTTCTCCATTGCAAAATCCAAACCGAAAAGATCAAATGCTATTTTTATGTCTCGTTTCCATCTCATATAGTTATTCCCAATCAAAGTTTCAATAGCAAACAATTAATTCGAAAGAGATGAGGCATTATAAACTGTGGAAACATAAAATATCACACTCAATATCATCTAAACGTAATGCATGCAATCAAATGGATGATGTAATATCCAGCTATTTAATATGGGCTATTAATTAGATAATCCGTAATTTAAATCGAAATATATGAATTTCATTACGTTAAGAGCCTAGATGCATCATTGTAAAATTACCTTTGGGCCGACAATACAACATGCTATAAGGTACTCTTAAAATACATTATTTAGCTAGTTAACAAAATTACACTGGTTTTCAAAATTTCAACACCTTTGGACAGAAGAAAATTTCTAAACCAAAACAAGCTCGTTAACTGCCTTATGTCATTTTCCAAAAATATCACATATAACAACACCTTTGGGCAAGATGTTATATGTAATAAATCAAAATTGTTGTGCAATATATAATTTTTTTTATTGTAGAAAAACCGAATAAATAATAATGAGTGTGCCACTTTGACAACTACCACCCATTTTTATTTCAAAATATTTTTCTTTGTGGGAAAAATAAGGATCGTCTCAAATTCCACAAAAATTCAATCACAAAACAATAATTATGCAACAACTCATAATCATTAATTGAAGAAAGACAAAAATTCATATGTGATTGAAAGACGAAATTGACAACAAAATTTCAAAAAATGAAATTTAAATGCTTAGATAATGGCAACATTTAAATACATATACAATTTAATGAAAAATATAAAAGTCGTCAATCAAATTATTATTATTATTATTATTATTATTTAATATATTTTAATCGGGTCAATTATCAAATAAAGTTTTGATTGGGTCAAAATTAAAATTTTAGGTTCAAAACTTTAAAGGTTCAAATTAAAATCCCCTTGAAAAAATTATATCTTGCACCTAGAATTAAAAAAACAAAAAAACAAAAAAAACAGCTCCATCACTTTCGAAAATTACAAGACAAGTCCTTTATTTAAATTTGCAAACAGACCATTAAATGATAATTGCAAACAGGGGTTTCATGATTGATTATTTACGACAGAAACCCCCATCTTCATCTCTGCCAAAAAAGGTAGAACCTGAAAAAAAAAATTGTTTTCGCTGCGCCTGGCTGCTGCCGGCGCTGTTGTCGCAAAACGCAGCAACAGCCGGCCGCCTCCCCCAAATTTTATTTTTTTTTTATCTAAGAATTATGGACCAACGAGGAGATGGAAACGGGGGAAGATTAAGATAAAGTGTCTCAAGAACATGATCATGATTCATCCATTTTTTGTCTGTTTTGAAGAATGATGATACATAAATTTGTCTTCTTGAGGAACCAGCAAGCTGTAAAAATTTTCAGCCACAGAATTTGTTGCATTTTGAAGAAAAGAACGTGACGTGACTCACTCTTCCTGGTGTTGATCTTTTTCATGTTGGAGAAGATCAATATTTTCTTGTTCTTGTAAAGGTTTATATACATACAAGCACCAACAATCATTGGGCAATCAAGATCCAATTGTGATGTCAGTGTGTAAAAAATCTAAATTTTCATTGCAGTTCTTTTCCACTTACTCTTATGCAAATTACATAAATATAAATTCCAGATCAAAATCCACACAGAGAACCGTCTGAGAAAGAGGAGAAGTAGGGTACATAAAATAATTCCAGAGCATTGTAAAGCATTTATTGTTCAGATTCTAAATATATGCACAGATCACGGTGTTGGGCCATGTTAATAATGAATTCATATTATAAACACGGATACAGGAAAAGGAATTTCATTAAGGATTTCGATCTTAACATGTAAGCTCTGATACAAATTATTAATATTTAATTTTGATCATGTTAAGAATCGATAATCACAATCCAATCAATTAATAGAAACGAATTCATACATGCGGAAGCCATTGTTGATATGAATGATAGTTGTAATAGCGGTCAAGATCTTCCCCTCCTTACTCCTCACAAAGTATTAGCTATCAATGAGGCAAGCCAAATAAAATATATGGAGAGGAGAGAGAACCTAGCCTTTATATATATGAAATAATTTGAGCCGTCTCATTACGACTAGAATTCTAATTAGGGTTTATTTCAGGTCCACATACTTAAAATTACCACATCAAATTAATTACAACCCGTAAGGTGTAAAAGACTCAATTGATCACTTAATAAATTTGGTCCAAACACAATTATCATTATGAGTCATACATCTAACCCGTAAAATTTACAATCGAATGTGAATTCCACATATGGAATTATTAATTATTCCAACAAGTCTTTGCCCAGAAAAGGAGTATCTCTTTTAATAATTTCCATTAACATGCAACCAAGTTTCCAAATATCTATTGCAGCGGTATATTCTGAGCAATTAAGTCATAACTTAGGAGAAGGAGGTCAATACCATTGGGTTACAACATACTCTGCCGTGAAATCTTGCAAGCCCCAAAGTCACATATCTTGATATCACAGTTGGCATCTAGAAGCAGGTTGCTGGATTTCAGATCTCGATGCAGAACACTAACAGAATATATGTATATTAGTCCTCGTATTAGCTTATAAAGGAAATACTACCATAGCAAGAGAAAGGAAACATCGCAAACATCTAAACTTTGTCGACGCAAAATATGCATGATGTAACAAACAGTGCATTTTATTGCTGGATGAATCCCAATACCACATTTACTCTAACCAGTGGCAGATTCAAGATTGGAGGTTAGCTAGGGCGAACGTCGACCGTCAGTAGTCAATGTCCGTAATAGCAAGTTCATCTATTAATATTTAATTAAATAATATTAAAATCCTTCAATCCATTCAAAAATAGATTTGGTGGCTGGTGGGTAACCGACTAAATGGTAATAGATTTGAATCATTTTGATGATTGGGCCTGATTTTATTTTAAAAACAAGATGCCAAAAACTAAAATAAAAATATACAAAAAAGTCCCAAAATCCAAATGGCCAAATCTTGTCATCATCTTCCTCACACTTCTTCCACTCAACAGTGGTCACTATAAGCATACACGGTTGTGCTCCCTCGTCGAGTTCTGACTTCATCACTGACTCTAACCACCCACATGGGGTCTTGTAGTGTCATTTCACCCTAAAAAAATTTTTGGTTTTCTTCTTTTTTTTTTAGAAATTAGTGTTTTATCTGATTTACGACATACTTTGACGCATTCATTACGGTATGCCAAATGAAGTTGAAAGATTATATTTTTAATACCATTTTGAAGTGTTCATGACCTAGTTTTTCATTCATAAATGACGTGCGAAACAACCAACCGTAGCAAAAGTTACGACGCATCAAAGTAGG
>NW_019266532.1:0-7231 GCF_002742605.1 Olea europaea var. sylvestris | reverse complement strand
ATTGTGTGTGACAAAGTTTAATGGTGAAACTTATTTTTCATACCTGTATTTAGTAGGATTGACAATTATTATTTATTTATCATTGTCACATTTCATAAGATTCACAATTTACAATCAGATCGAAATATTGCAATTATGCTATAAGTTTATTTAAGAATGTCTATATTTAGACGCCACACTTTTTCTTTTCTTTTTTAATTGCAATACTTTTCACTAAGGATTCTTAATTTTTGCTTATTGTTGCACTCATATCCTTGACTTTTTATCATATTCTTATAACAAAGTCTTCAATTTAATTAGCAAACATGTTACCTTGTCTCTATCTTTAGGAAACTATCTTGCATTTTGATAGAAAAATAGGAATAATGTTATTTGCAGTTACTTATTATCATAATCATCCTACATAGTATATGATGGTTAGTGATTTGATGTACTAATATGGTAATTTTTCATTGCATCATATATCAAATCATTAACTGTCATATGTATACAACGTAGGATGACTGCGATAATAAGTAATTGCAAATAGCATTATTATTCAAAAGGCAGTGGTTTTCTTATGTCCATTGATCGCCAAATTGAAGCTATTTTTTTGGGATTTTCAAATAGGAAGATAAGTAGCTTGATGGTTATATTTTCTGGACTTGGTGTTTTGTAAGCCTACAGTGGCAAAATTTCTGAAAACTTGGTATGTCCCCTTTCAGTAATTAGGGGATCGATCAGGTCATTTACAACAGAGAATAATGTTCATTGAACAGGGCTATTGACAGCGTTGGATGATAGGTGCAGCTGTTTAGTCCTTTTCTTCTTCTTCTTTTTTTTTGCAGCTGTTTTTTCTTTTTTTTTTTTTTTTTTTTTTTTTTTTTTCAAATTATCCAATCGTGTGTCGACATGTATCTCCGATTTTTTAACTTGTCATTTAGTTTATCACTATAGCAAAATCGTACGACTGAACCTATCAACAATTATGGTGTTGACTTACTTTCATTAGTTCACTCCTTTGTGTCTCATCAATTATTGTTCCAAGTATAACTAGAATACAATGTTGACCTTAAAAAAAAATTATTGTATTTCTTAGAGTAAGACTCTGTTTGAACCACATTCTCTCAAAAAAATATTTTCACAAATAATGATTTGACATCATTGCAATCATACATTTTTCAATAAAATAATATTACACGTAAATTTAATTTTTTAATTATTTTTTAACCACATACTTTTCATTAATACACTATTCAAAAATGCTTTCTTATGAAAATAGTATAGCTCAAACAAGGCTAAATAGTGTATTACTTTTTTTTCTCTCAATTTGAATTTTTAGCATCTCAAATCCTTTTTTTTTCAAAATGTTTTTTTGGGTATCTAGAGAAATATCGCTTTTTGTGTTATACAATTGTCTATTTATAAACAATCATGCTGACAAATTCTAAGTCCTGTTTGAGAGTAATTTTGAAGATTAATTTTGTGACCGATAGGAGAAAAATGAGGACCATCTGTGAGAGAAAAAGTCAAACTTTATGACTAAAATAATAAAATAATGATCAAAAAATTAATTTTTTTACAGGAAAACTCACTCCCAAACATCCCCCATACTCTTGATTTTATAGGCATTTATCACATCATTGAACATATTTTCAACTACATCATCAAGGACAATGTACATATAACTTCATTTGATTCATAAAAAGATTGATAAGGTTATTTTACTCATTTTGATTTGACATTGTTCATTATTTTATTGAAAATATTGGTTATATTCTCTCTTCATAAATTGTGATTTTACGACATTTGTCTTAGAATACTCTGTTTTCACGCCAAGGCTTGCACTAACAGCAGTATTGGCTTATATATATTTCTATCACGTCAAAAAGCCTCTAATCACGAATTGAGTGAAAATGAAAGCCACCAACGACGAAAATTTTGAGTTTCGAGTCCTAACCTTGAACCTGAAGCTACGTCTTACTCTCTTTGTCAATTTTTATTCGACTTGAATTTTCCCGCTGGATGCAATCGTAAATCCCTAGCCATGTTGGAAGGGAGCTTTTGGAGCAAGCTACAATTCATTCTTTCAGCACGGAAGTAAAGTCAAATAACTTTTTATTAATAGTATTTTGTAAATGCTTAACGTTTCAAGAGCCAAGGCACTTCTCAACTCTATTTTCAGGTCGATAACCCTGGAAGGGCATTCCAAAGTCTACTACAACTTCCTAGGCTGAAGCAAAGGCTTCTGTACAACAGGTTTAACTATGTGAAATCGCCACATCTTGGACCTTAGACCATGTATTTTTTTAATTTTTTTTTCTAGAATTCATTTATCATTTCAAATATGAAAGTATAACAGCTTACCACAATTTATAGCAAATAAAATGCAAGAAAACGAAGAATGCGGTTTACCGCACACCAATATTTGGCCACATCCTATCACATTCCGAATATTATTGCCATGAGCCAAACAAAATAGTGCGCACACAAAACCAGCCATCAAGGAGAAAGGGACAATACATAAAATGGCCCAAACCCTGTGACTAAAACAATCACCTAACAAAATTCCAATGGGTTCACCCAAACAGCTATAAGATTGCAAAATAACATGACAAGCAACTACACAAACCAGTATTCCAATTACATCACAAACTAATGTTACACTCTTTTAAGAGTGTTTTTGAGAGTTGCGCACAAACTCTAGGAGTTTGTTAGAGAACATGACAAACAACATGCATCAAACCATAACTGGAGAAGCCTCTTCAAACATAATCCAAAAAAATCACTGTAGAAAATCATAAATAAACGTTCATTTTCAAAATGAAAAGTTTGAAGCATATTTTCACCTAGAACCACGTGCATAGTTCCTTTCAGGACTGCATCGAGGAGAATATGATCTGGACCTATCCCTTCTTGATCTCCCACCATGAGGTGAACGTTTAAAAGAGTAATCACGTCCGCCTCTATAGGATGAAGGCCTAGGAGAGTAATCACATCCACCTCCATAGTAGGATGAAGGCCTAGGAGAGTAATCACGTCCACCTCTATAGGGCGACGACCTAGGAGACCTCCGATAACCATAATCATCACGCCCAGAGCCTCCAAGATACCGGTTACCACGAGAACCTTCAAACCAGGCTAATAATTAGATTTACATTTCAAAACATAAACTTGAGGAACAACTATAACATGAACACACCATTACCTCGGGTGCTTTTGAGCCCAAGATAGTGACCAGGAGCCAAAGTCCTTGCATGTTTCCTCCGGGACTGAAAAAATACAAATACAAAGTCTCACATCTAATAAGAGCACAACATATGGCTTACATAACAAACAATGTACATGTAACATAGCCAAAATACACGCGTTCATGTAAAATATTGCACACGAGAGAATCTTATTACCAGAAAACGTGGCCACAACAGAAAGCAAAAGAGAAAAAAAAAAGCCTCCATCTCTCATATGGATTCGCAAGTTCAGGAAGCACATATACCAGACCAGTTAACAGAAATAGTAGCATTTTTTGCTATTTTGGTGGTTAATCCAGCAAATAAAATGGGTGCAAAAATAAAAACCATTGCCCAGTTGAGATACCATAGAGCATGATTAGAATGCTGACAATGACCCTCGATTAGTAGAGAGTTGAAAGAATTTGCCGAGATTGTATGGTTGTTGGGCAATATAGTTGCTATTTTGTTCATCAGATGCAAGTGAAAAGATGATTTAGCTGGCCATTGATCAAGCTTTTGATTTAATTGTTGCAATGGATTGATTCATCATCTTTGATTGCTCCCAACATAGCTGACACAACGTCTTCTGAATATAACCAGAAAACCTCCAAGTCAAGAAGAATGAATATGCAAACAAATAGGTAACACGTCAAGTCCTATCAGATAGGCAGTTTACCTTCTCCACTGTAATGTATCTGCCTTCAAGAACTGATTGATTAAGGTGTTTGATACAGCGATTGGCATCCTCAACAGAATCCATAGTTATAAAAGCAAAACCACGAGAGATGCGAGATCGTGGTTCCACAATCAAGAATACTGATTTCACCTAGAAAATTGAAGGAAACAAAAAGGACATTAACATAATCTAAGAATTCCAAACCCTTCAAGATATTATTCAACTGCTTGATATACCACCGAAAACAAATATCTTGCTCAACACGTTATCGATAATGGATATGATTTTTAATTTTTTGTTATATAATACAAGGCTTCATTTATCCAATAACAAAACCAGCTCATACAAGAAAAAAGGAAAAACGACCTCACTTAACGATTAAATAGAAAAACCTACCTCTCCCTCCTTGGAGAAATGATCTTCAAGATCTCTTTCAGTTACCCTCGTAGATAGGCCAGTCACATAAAGTGTATGACCAGGATTAACGTCTTCATCCCTGTGTGATAGATCAATGAAATGACTAGCAAAATGTATACACCAGTCATATCAAGTTAAGGTTCAATGCAATGAAAACTGGACCCTGTATTACCACTAACCTTCCACAACTTCTTGATCTTGACCTGGTCCTTTGTCTTGACCATGATCTAGACCTAGATCTGGATCTTGACCTGGATTTCTCTTCCCATGGAGAAGGTGACCGTGCAAGTCTAATAAATGATGTGTAGTAAAGCATTCATAAGTTAGAACAACAGGCAGACTGCACTAGTTCAAGCCTTATTGTAAGCACAAATGAATATCATGTCAAACTTCATTGCATGCAAAAGTCAAAAACTCGTAGTTAGCAATGTATGCATAACGGAAAAGAACTGTCCATCTTAAATTGAAAAATACGTTAACAACAGAAGAATCTCAACATCACAACACTAGAGAAAGAGGAAATAGTAGACGAAGAAGTTGTACCCACGTCCAGCTACCATAATTATCGTATATCATTAAAAGGTTCCAAGTTCTACTCCCTGAACTTATCTTTTAAAGCTCAATCACACATAAAAAGCTTGTTTTAATATCCTTCACATTCTTGCATGTCAATCATGTGCAGCAAATTAACAATTCAGAAATGGGAATTATCTGGAATCCAGAAACACAGGATCAATAAATCTAAATCAGGTCATATCATTTTTCAGGTGCATACACATCCATTTAAGATATAGTTCCTTATATATTAGCAAATGGTGAGATTTAAGAACATAATGAAATACAGTGAAGTGTGAAGGAATGCTAACAATAAAGTTCAATTCTCACCACGTTAATGGACATATACATTATTTCTTGACTAAATTTCCAAAGGAAACAATATTATCAAAGTTGAAGCTGCATATGCACTTTAATTGCTTCATGCAACAGAAATCGATATGGTACAAGTAAGAGAACCTGAAAAATATAAATGTAACATCAAACATAAAAACCATTGATAGATCTCAAAGTGATGGAGACCTGATGTGAAGTTCTCTATCGAGAGGATATGAGAAAATAGCAGGTTAAAAGATCTTAATCATTTGGGAAACTTGGGTGAAAATATAAAGATAAAAAAATTAGCAACATGACTTGGGAGGCTTAAAGTTGCACTTGCATGATTAGTAATACTAAGGACTATATTAAGGTCAAGGAAGATATAACATCATTGAGTCATTTTTATATACAAATGCATTGTTGGGATTTGGCCAGCTTGATTGAGAACCGAAAGGTCATCAATTCAGTCAATCTTGTAAAATCATGAGTGGACAGACCTAGTCAAGAAGAGGGAAAACCAAGTTGAACTTGATTTTCCTTGCTTTTCCTAGAAAGAGGAAAGGGGAAAAGGAAGAGAGTTTGACGGCTTAGTCAGAAAATGCCACCAACAACCTACATGAGCTCAATCTTATTAATTCTAACTTTTCTTCGTCACTAAGCCATCCTACCTAAGGCCAAGACCTCTTGAAGGCCACTGTTGCCTTTGGCATTGCAACATAGCATCAACTTCAGATTCAACCAAAAAGCATAGAATCAGTCCAATGTGCCCCTTGTGAGCAGTAAGTACTTCATCGCACATACACATACACGCATGGAACTATGGATAGGAAGAGTTGAAAGAATAAATATTAACCCTTGATTTTTTTAGTAGAGAGTTTTCCATTATAAAGTTCAAAGCAAAATCCCACTATTAGCCTAATGCCAAGACAGCGTAATTGAAGAGAAAGAGCAAATACATGGTTCCATAGATTAATGACATTTTGACTAGTTGTCCAATACTATTGAAAGAGGAAAACTAACTTTTCTTCAATTACTTGAATCTACTACAATATAGTTACTGTATCAATGTACTGAAAGAGTTATAAGACCAGCAGTCTGACCACCTAGGAACTGGGCATTCCAAACTTTAAAAAAAAACGTGCATTTTGTTCTCTACCGCCCAGAAATGACCAGTTTAATTCAAAACCCATAACGTTGAATAATCAGCAAGGATTCAGATATCACATAAGCACGTGAATTGAAGAAACATCAAGATTGTTACGCCTCATTTTATGAGCCTTGGAACCACTCCGACCCCCCGAAGCCTCTCCGAAGTGATACACCGATTCCTGCCACTGATCTGCCGAAGTGTCCCGTCTCCGAGGTCGGGTTCAAGTGGCTTGAACCCCCGTTAGAAGATTCGCTGCCAATTTAAGATTTGCTCTGCATATAAGGTTTAAATTGATGTGACGTCCCCCATAAAGCTATTTGATGTGACTTATCAACTTTATGTCAATTCAACTCGGGGGAAACAAACTGTCCGCCCACTCTACAAGCGCGGCTGATTGACGCCTATGAGCAGACGCTTCATACCGTCAGATGTATACACGTGTTCCACATCCCACGGTTCATACCACCTATAAATACCCAAAGATTGGCCAGAGGCAAAGGTAATGAAACTCTCAATAGATAGCACTCCATAACAAGTTTATATATTCTCCTCCCCCTTTATTGACTGATTGATTTGTGTAGTCCCCGGACACTGTTCCGACCACCCAAACCTGACTTGACCGTCGGAGTGTATACGGCCGCCACCACCGTTGGTTCCGGCCGTGTGCGCCTGACAGTTTGTTCATTTCGTAGGGAGAAATACGTGGAGTAGCTACAAGTTGGCCACGTGGAAGAGCCATTTTTAGAGGTCAACAGTTTGGCGCCGTCTGTGGGAAACGTCATTCCCCATTCAAAGTCCTACATTCCCCGTCGGGGAAGCCACCGGAAAACCGGCGACTGACCCTGAAAAGGGAGGCATTCTTGAAAAAGAATAAAAGTCAAGTTACAATCCAAGTTCTTACTA
>NW_019266531.1:0-7231 GCF_002742605.1 Olea europaea var. sylvestris | reverse complement strand
TCGCGCCGGGGCAATTTCGTCACTTTTCGCGACGGTGTCAGAATGGGCTCAAATTTGACAGGTTGATCGGAAACAAAAACCGCACCTGAGACAATTTCGTCCTTTTTCGCGAAGGTGTCGGATTGAGCTCCAATTTGACAGGTTGATCGAAACCAAAAATAGCGCCGGGAGCAATTTCGTCATTTTTCGCGACGGAGTCGGAATGGTCTCAAATTTGACAGGTTGATCGTAAACAAAAACCACGCCAGGGGCAATTTCGTTATTTTTACGAAGGTGTCGGAATGGGCTCAAATTTGACAGCTTGATCAAAAAAAAATCGATCCGGGGGGATTTCGTCATTTTTCGCGACGGAGTCGGAATGGGCTCAAATTTGACAGGTTGACCGAGAACAAAAATCTCGTCGGGGGCAATTTCGTTATTTTTACGAGGTGTCGGAACGGCCTCAAATTTGAAAGGTTGATCGGAAAAAAAATCGATCCGAGGGGATTTCGTCATTTTTCGGGATGGAGTCGGAATGGGATCAAATTTGACAGGTTGATCGGAAAAAAAACCACGCCAGGGGCAATTTCGTCATTTTCACGAAGGTGTCGAAATGGGCTCAAATTTGACAGGTTGATCGGAAACAAAAATCGTGCAGGGGGCAATTTCGTCATTTTTTGCGACGGAGTCGAAATGGGCTCAAATTTGACAGGTTGATCAGGAACAAAAATCGCGCAAGGGGCAATTTCGTCATTTTTCGCGACGGTGTCGGAATGGGCTCAAATTTGACAGGTCGATCGGAAACAAAAATTTATCCTGCGCAATTTCGTCATTTTTCGCGGCAGTGTTGGAATGGGCTAAAATTTGACAGGTTGATCGGAAATAAAAATCGCCCCGGGGCAACGTCGTCATTTTTCGCGACGGGGTCGGAATGGGCTCAAATTTGACAGGTTGATCGGGATCAAAAATCGCGCCAGGGGCAATTTCGTCATTTCTCTCGACGGAGTCGGAATGGACTCAAATATGACAGGTTGATCGAGATTAAAAATCGCGCTGGGGCAATTTCGTCCCTTTTCGAGATGGTGTCAGAATGGGCTCAAATTTGACAGGTTGATCGGAAACAAAAATCGCGCCTGGGGCAATTTCGTCCTTTTTCGCGACGGTGTCGGATTGGGCTCCAATTTGACAGGTTGATCGCAACCAAAAATCGCGCCGGGAGCAATATCGTCATTTTTCGCGACGGAGTCGGAATGGGCTCAAATTTGACAGGTTGATCGGAAACAAAAACCACGCCAGGGGCAATTTCGTTATTTTTACGAAGGTGTCGGAATGGGCTAAAATTTGACAGCTTGATCAAAAAAAATAGATCCGGGGGGATTTCGTCATTTTTCGCGACGGAATGGGCTCAAATTTGACAGGTTGACCGAGAACAAAAATCTCGCCGTGGGCAATTTCGTTATTTTTACGAGGTGTCGGAACGGCCTCCAATTTGACAGGTTGATCGGAAAAAAATCGATCCGGCGGGATTTCGTCATTTTTCGGGACGGAGTCGGAATGGGCTCAAATTTGACAGGTTGACCGGGAACAAAAATTTCGCCGGGGGCAATTTCGTCATTTTTCGTGACGGTGTCGGAATGGGCTCTAATTTGATAGGTTGACCGGAAACAAAAATCTCGCCGGGGGCAATTTCGTCATTTTTACGAAGGTGTCGGAATGGGCTCAACTTTGACAGGTTGATCGGAAACAAAAATCGATTCGGGGGGATTTCGTCATTTTTCGTGACGGAGTCGGAATGGTCTCAAATTTGACAGGTTGATCGGAAACAAAAATCGGGTTGGGGGTAATTTCATCATTTTTCGCGACGGTGTCGGAATGGGCTCAAATTTGATAGGTTGATCGGAAACAAAAACCGCGCCTGGGGCAATTTCGTCGTTTTTCACGACGGTGTCAGATTGGGCTCAAATTTGACAGGTTGATCGCAAACAAAAATCGCGGCGGGAGCAATTTCGTCTTTTTTCGCGACGGAGTCGGAATGGGCTCAAATTTGACAGGTTGACCGGGAACAAAAATTTCGCCGGGGGCAATTTCGTCATTTTTCGTGACGGTGTCGGAATGGGCTCTAATTTGATAGGTTGACCGGAAACAAAAATCTCGCCGGGGGCAATTTCGTCATTTTTACGAAGGTGTCGGAATGGGCTCAAATTTGACAGGTTGATTGGAAACAAAAATCGATCCGGGGGGATTTCGTCAATTTTCGCGACGGAGTCGGAATCGGCTCAAATTTGACAGGTTGACCGGGGAGAAAAATTTATCCAGGCACAATTTCGTCATTTTTCGCGACGGGGTCGGATTGAGCTCAAATTTGATAGAATGATCGTAAACAAAAATTGCCCCGGGTGCAATTTCGTCTTTTTTTGCGACGGAGTCGGAATGGGCTCAAATTTGACAGGTTGGTCGGAAAAAAACCACGCCGGGGGCAATTTCTTCATTTTCACGAAGGTGTCGGAATGGGCTCAAATTTGGCAGGTTGATCGGAAACAAAAATCGCGCAGGGGGCAATTTCGTCATTTTTCGCGACGGAGTCGGAATGGGCTCAAATTGGACAAGTTGACCGGGAACAAAAATCTTGCTGGGGGAAATTTCTTCATTTTTCGCGAGGGAGTCGGAATGGTCTCAAATTTGACAGGTTGATCGGGAACAAAAATCGCGCCAGGGGCAATTTCGTCATTTTTCGCGACGGTGTCGGAATGCGCTCAAATTTGACAGGTTGATCGGAAACAAAAATTTATCCGGGCGCAATTTCGTCATTTTTCGCGACGGGGTCGGATTGGTCTCAAATTTGACAGATTGATCGTAAACAAAAATCGCTCGGGGAGCAATTTCGTCATTTTTTGCGACGGAGTCGGAATGGGCTCAAATTTGACAGGTTGATCGGAAAAAAAACCACGCCAGGGGCAATTTCGTCATTTTCACGGAGGTGTAGCAATGGGGTCAAATTTGACAGGCTGACCGGGAACAAAAATCTCGCCGGGGGAAATTTCTTCATTTTTCGCGACGGAGTCGGAATGGGCTCAAATTTGACAGGTTGATCGGGAACAAAAATCGCGCCAGGGGCAATTTCGTCATTTTTCACGACTGTGTCGGAATGGGGTCAAATTTGACAGGTTGATCGGAAACAAAAATTTATCCGGGCGTAATTTCGTCATTTTTCGCGATTGGGTCGGATTGAGCTCAAATTTGACAGATTGATCGTAAATAAAAATCGCACCAGGAGCAATTTCGTCATTTTTCGCGATGCAGTTGGAATGGGCTCAAATTTGACAGGTTGATCAGAAACAAAAACCATGCTAGGGGCAATTTCGTCATTTTCACGAAGGTGTCGGATGGGCTCAAATTTGACAGGTTGATCGGAAACGAAAATCGCGCAAGGGGTATTTCGTCATTTTTCGTGACGAAGTCGGAATGGGCTCAAATTTGACAGGTTGACCGGGAACAACAATCTCGTCGTGGGCAATTATGTTATTTTTCGCGACGGTGTCGGAATGGGCTCAAATTTGGTAGGTTGACTGGATTCAAAAATCGCGCCGGGGGCAAATTGATCATTTTTCGTGATCGAGTCGGAATGGGCTCAAATTTGACAGGTTGATCGGAAACAAAAATCGATGTAGGGAGAATTTCGCCATTTTTCGCGACGGAGTCGGAATGGGCTCAAATATGACAGGTTGAGCGGAAACAAAAACCACGCCAGGGGCAATTTCGTCATTTTCTCGAAGGTGTCGGAATGGTCTCAAATTTGACAGGTTGATCGGAAACGAAAATCGCACAGGGGGAAATTTCGTCATTTTTCGCGATGGAGTCGGAATGGGCTCAAATTTGACAGGTTGACCGGGAACAAAAATCTCGTCGGGGGCAGTTTCGTCAATTTTTGCGACGGTGTCGGAATGGGCTCAAATTTAACAGGTTGATTGGACACAAAAATCGCGCCAGGGGCAATTTCGTCATTTTTCGCGACGAAGTCGGAATGGGCTCAAATTTGACAGGCTGATCGGAAACAAAAATCAATCCAGGGGGAATTCCGTCGTTTTTCGCGTCGGAATGGGCTCAAATTTGACAGGCTGATCGGGAACAAAAATCGCGCAAGGGGCAATTTCGTCATTTTTCGCGACGGTGTTGGGATGGGCTAAAATTTGACAGGTTGATCGGAAATAAAAATCGCGTCGGGGCAATTTCGTAATTTTTCGCGATGGAGTCGGAATGGGCTCAAATTTGATAGGTTGATCGGGATCAAAAATTGCGCCATGGGCAATTTCGTCATTTTTCACGACGGAGTCAGAATGGGCTCAAATTTGACAGGTTGATCAGGATTAAAAATCAGGCCAAGGGCAGTTTCGTCATTTTTCACGACGGTGTCTGAATGGGCTCAAATTTGGCAGGTTGATCGGAAACAAAAATCGCGCCTGGGGCAATTGCGTCATTTTTCACGACGATGTCGGATTGGGCTCAAATTTGACAGGTTGATCATAACCAAAAATCCCGCCGGGAGCAATTTCGTCATTTTTCGCGACGGAGTCGGAATGGGCTCAAATTTGATAGGTTGATCGGAAACCAAAACCACGCCAAGGGCAATTTCATCATTTTTACGAAGGTGTCGGAATGGGCTCGACTTTGACAGGTTGATCGGAAACAAAAATCGATCCGGGGGGATTTCGTCATTTTTCGTGACGGAGTCGGAACGGTCTCAAATTTAACAGGTTGATCGAAAACAAAAATCGGGTTAGGGGTAATTTCATCATTTTTCGCGACTATGTCGGAATGGGCGAAAATTTGACAGGTTGATCGGAAATGAAAATCGGGCCAGGGGCAATTTCGTCATTTTTCGCGACGGAGTCGGAATGGGCTCAAATTTGACTGGTTGATCGGAAACAGAAATCAATCCGGGGCGTTTCAATGGGCTCATATTTGATAGGTTGATCGGACACAAAAATCAAGCCGGGGGCAATTTTGTCATTTTTCGCGACCGAGTCGGAATGGGCTCAAATTTGACAGGTTGATCGGAAACAAAAATCGATCTGGGGGGAATTTCGTCATTTTTCACGACGGAGTCGGAATGGGCTCAAATTTGACAGGTTGATTGGGAACAAAAATCGCGCAAGGGGCAATTTCGTCATTTTTCGCGACGGTGTCGGAATGGGCTCAAATTTGACAGGTTGATCAGAAACAAAAATTTATCCTGCGCAATTTTGCCATTTTTCGCGACGGTGTTGGAATGGGCTAAAATTTGACAGGTTGATCGGAAATAAAAATCGCGCCGGGGCAACGTCGTCATTTTTCGCGACGGGGTCGGATTGGGCTCAAATTTGACAGGTTGATCGGGATCAAAAATCGCGCCAGGGGCAATTTCGTAATTTCTCTCGACGGAGTCGGAATGGACTCAAATATGACAGGTTGATCGAGATCAAAAATCGCGCCGGGGCAATTTCGTCCCTTTTCGCGACGGTGTCAGAATGGGCTCAAATTTGACAGGTTGATCGGAAACAAAAACCGCGCCTAGGGCAATTTCGTCCTTTTTCGAGACGGTGTCGGATTGGGCTCCAATTTGACAGGTTGATCGCAACCAAAAATCGCGCCGGGAGCAATTTCATCATTTTTCGCGACGGAGTCGGAATGGGCTCAAATTTGACAGGTTGATCGGAAACAAAAACCACGCCGGGGGCAATTTCGTCATTTTTACGAGGGTGTCGGAATGGGCTCAAATTTGACAGCTTGATCAAAAAAAATCGATCCGGGGGGATTTCGTCATTTTTCGCGACGGAGTCGGAATGGGCTCAAATTTGACGGGTTGGCCGAGAACAAAAATCTCGCCGGGGGCAATTTCGTTATTTTTACGAGGTGTCGGAACGGCCTCAAATTTGACAGGTTGATCGGAAAAAAAAAATCGACCCGACGGGATTTCGTCATTTTTTGGGACGGAGTCGGAATGGGCTCAAATTTGACAGTTTGACCGGGAACAAAAATCTCGTCGGGGGCAATTTCGTCATTTTTCGCGACGGTGTCGGAATGGGCTCTAATTTGACAGGTTGACCGGGAACAAAAATCTCGCCGGGGGCAATTTCGTCATTTTTACGAAGGTGTTGGAATGGACTCAACTTTGACAGGTTGATCGGAAACAAAAATCGATCCGGGGGGATTTCGTCATTTTTCGTGTCGGAGTCGGAATGGTCTCAAATTTGACAGGTTGATCGGAAGCAAAAATCGGGTTGGGGGTAATTTCATCATTTTTCGCGACGGTGTCGGAATGGGCTAAAATTTGACAGGTTGATCGGAAATGAAAATCGGGCCACGGGCAATTTCGTCATTTTTCGCGACGGAGTCAGAATGGGCTCAAATTTGACATGTTGATCGGAAACAGAAATCGATCCGGGGAGTTTCAATGGGCTCAAATTTGACAGGTTGATCGGACACAAAAATCGCGCCGGGGGCAATTTCGTCATTTTTCGCGATCGAGTAGGAATGGGCTCAAATTTGGCAGGTTGATCGGAAACAAAAATCGATTCAGGGGGAATTTCGTCATTTTTCACGACGGAGTCGGAATGGGCTCAAATTTGACAGGTTGATCGGGAACAAAAATCGCGCGAGGGGCAATTTCGTCATTTTTCGCGACGGTGTCGGAATGGGCTCAAATTTGACAGGTTGATCGGAAACAAAAATTTATCCAGGGGCAATTTCGTCATTTTTCACGACGGTGTTGGAATGGGCTAAAATTTGACAGGTTGATCGGAAATAAAAATCGCACCGGGGCAATTTCGTCATTTTTCGCAACGGAGTCGGAATGGGCTCAAATTTGATTGGTTGATCGGGATCAAAAATCGCGCCAGGGGCAATTTCGTCATTTTTCGCAACGGAGTCGGAATGGGCTCAAATTTGATTGGTTGATCGGGATCAAAAATCGCGCCAGGGGCAATTACGTCATTTTCCACAACGGAGTCGGAATGGGCTCAAATTTGACAGGTTGATCGAGATAAAAATTCGCGCTAGGGGCAATTTCGTTATTTTTCGTGACGGTGTCAGAATGGGCTCAAATTTGACAGGTTGATCGGAAACAAAAACCGCGCCTGGAGCAATTTCGTCGTTTTTCACGACGGTGTCAGATTGGGCTCAAATTTGACAGCTTGATCGCAAACAAAAATCGCGGCGGGAGCAATTTCGTCTTTTTTCGCGACGGAGTCGGAATGGGCTCAAATTTGACAGGTTG
>NW_019266530.1:0-7236 GCF_002742605.1 Olea europaea var. sylvestris | reverse complement strand
TGCACTTTCATATTTGGAAGGCATCGATTGTCGACGTTCAAAGAATTGAGCGTAACATTTGCACACGGTGTCCGCTTTGGGCCATTAAGTACTATCTGGAAATGTAGCGATCGTTTTTGATTGAACTCACGACTTCATCGTGACGTATGAGGGATTTCAGCCATTTTTCGAAAGAATGAGCCCTTTTATATTTGGAAGGCATGGATTGTTGGCGTACGAAGAATTGAGCGTAACTTTTGCGCACGGTGTCCGTTTTCGGCCCATAAGTACTTTTTGGAAATGTAGCGACCGTTTTGGATTGAACTCACCTCTTCATCGTGATGTATGAGGGATTTCACCCATTTTTCGAAAGAATGAGCACTTTTATATTTGGAAGGCATTGATTGTCGGCGTTCGAAGAATTGAGCGTAACTTTTGCACACTGTGTCCATTTTGGGCCCATAAGTACTTTTGGGAAATGTAGCGACCGTTTTGGATTGAACTCACCTCTTCATCGTGATGTATGAGGGATTTCACCCATTTTTCGAAAGAATGAGCACTTTTATATTTGGAAGGCATCGATTGTCGACGTTCAAAGAATTGAGCGTAACATTTGCACACGGTGTCCATTTTGGGCCCATAAGTACTATCTGGAAATGTAGCGATCGTTTTTGATTGAACTCACGACTTCGTCGTGACGTATGAGGGATTTCAGCCATTTTTCGATAGAATGAGCCCTTTTATATTTGGAAGGCATGGATTGTCGACGTACGAAGAATTGAATGTAACTTTTGCGCACGGTGTCCGTTTTCGGCCCATAAGTACTTTTTGGAAATGTAGCGACCGTTTATGATTGAACTCACCACTTCATCGTGATGTATGAGGGATTTCGGCCATTTTTCGAAAGAATGAGCACTTTTATATTTGGAAGGCATGGATTGTCGGCGTTCGAAGAATTGAACGTACCATTTGCACACGGTGTCCGTTTTGGGCCAATAAGTACTTTCTGGAAATGTAGCGACCGTTTTGGATTGAACTCACCACTTCGTCGTGACGTATGAGGGATTTCGCCCATTTTTCGAAAGAATGAGCACTTTTATATTTGGAAGGCATTGATTGTCGGCGTTTGAAGAATTGAGCGTAACTTTCGCACACGGTGTCCGTTTTGGGCCCATAAGTACTTTTTGGAAATGCAGCGACCGTTTTGGATTGAACTCACAACTTCATCGTGACGTATGAGGGGTTTCGCCCATTTTTCGAAAGAATGAGTACTTTTATATTTGGAAGGCATGGATTGTCGGCATTCGAAGAATTGAGCGTAACTTTTGCACACGGTGTCCGTTTTGGGCCCATAAGTACTTTTCGGAAATGTAGCGACCGTTTTAGATTGAACTCACTACTTCGTCGTGACGTATGAGGGATTTCGCCCATTTTTCGAAAGAATGAGTACTTTTATATTTGGAACGCTAGGATAGTCGGCGTACGAAGAATTGAGCGTAACTTTTGCAGACGGTGTCCGTTTTGGGCCCATAAGTACTTTTCGGAAATGTAGCGACCGTTTTAGATTGAACTCACTACTTCGTCGTGACGTATGAGGGATTTCGCCCATTTTTCGAAAGAATGAGTACTTTTATATTTGGAACGCTAGGATAGTCGGCGTACGAAGAATTGAGCGTAACTTTTGCGCACGGTGTCCGTTTTGGGCCCATAAGTACTTTTCGGAAATGTAGCGACCGTTTTAGATTGAACTCACTACTTCGTCGTGACGTATCAGGAATTTCACCCATTTTTCCAAAGAATTTGCACTTTCATATTTGGAAGGCATCGATTGTCGACGTTCAAAGAATTGAGCGTAACATTTGCACACGGTGTCGGTTTTGGGCCCATAAGTACTATCTGGAAATGTAGCGATCCTTTTTGATTGAACTCACGACTTAGTCGTGACGTATGAGGGATTTCAGCCATTTTTCGAAAGAATGAGCCCTTTTATATTTGGAAGGCATGGATTGTCGGCGTAGGAAGAATTGAGCGTAACTTTTGCGCACGGTGTCCATTTTCGGCCCATAATTACTTTTTGAAAATGTAGCGACCGTTTATGATTGAACTCACCACTTCGTCGTGACGTATGAGGGATTTCGGCAATTTTTCGAAAGAATGAGCACTTTTATATTTGGAAGGCATGGATTGTCATAAGTACTATTTGGAAATGTAGCGATCGTTTTGGATTGAACTCACCACTTCGTCGTGACGTATGAGGGATTTCAGCCATTTTTCGAAAGAATGAGCAATTTTATGTTTGGAAGGCTTGGATAGTCGGCGTACGAAGAATTGAGCGTAACTGTTGCACACGGTGTCCGTTTTGGGCCCGTAAGTACTTTTTGGAAATGTAGCGACCGTTTAGGATTGAACTCACTACTTCGTCGTGACGTATGAGGGATTTCAGCCATTTTTCGAAAGAATGAGCAATTTTATGTTTGGAAGGCTTGGATAGTCGGCGTACGAAGAATTGAGCGTAACTGTTGCACACGGTGTCCGTTTTGGGCCCGTAAGTACTTTTTGGAAATGTAGCGACCGTTTAGGATTGAACTCACTACTTCGTCGTGACGTATGAGGGATTTCAGCCATTTTTCGAAAGAATGAGCAATTTTATGTTTGGAAGGCTTGGATAGTCGGCGTACGAAGAATTGAGCGTAACTGTTGCACACGGTGTCCGTTTTGGGCCCGTAAGTACTTTTTGGAAATGTAGCGACCGTTTAGGATTGAACTCACTACTTCGTCGTGACGTATGAGGGATTTCAGCCATTTTTCGAAAGAATGAGCAATTTTATGTTTGGAAGGCTTGGATAGTCGGCGTACGAAGAATTGAGCGTAACTGTTGCACACGGTGTCCGTTTTGGGCCCGTAAGTACTTTTTGGAAATGTAGCGACCGTTTAGGATTGAACTCACTACTTCGTCGTGACGTATGAGGGATTTCAGCCATTTTTCGAAAGAATGAGCAATTTTATGTTTGGAAGGCTTGGATAGTCGGCGTACGAAGAATTGAGCGTAACTGTTGCACACGGTGTCCGTTTTGGGCCCGTAAGTACTTTTTGGAAATGTAGCGACCGTTTAGGATTGAACTCACTACTTCGTCGTGACGTATGAGGGATTTCAGCCATTTTTCGAAAGAATGAGCAATTTTATGTTTGGAAGGCTTGGATAGTCGGCGTACGAAGAATTGAGCGTAACTGTTGCACACGGTGTCCGTTTTGGGCCCGTAAGTACTTTTTGGAAATGTAGCGACCGTTTAGGATTGAACTCACTACTTCGTCGTGACGTATGAGGGATTTCAGCCATTTTTCGAAAGAATGAGCAATTTTATGTTTGGAAGGCTTGGATAGTCGGCGTACGAAGAATTGAGCGTAACTGTTGCACACGGTGTCCGTTTTGGGCCCGTAAGTACTTTTTGGAAATGTAGCGACCGTTTAGGATTGAACTCACTACTTCGTCGTGACGTATGAGGGATTTCACCCATTTTTCGAAAGAATGTGCACTTTCATATTTGGAAGGCATCGATTGTCGACGTTCGAAGAATTGAGCGTAACATTTGCACACGTTGTCCGTTTTGGGCCCATTAGTACTATCTGGAAATATAGCGATCGTTTTTGATTGAACTCACGACTTCGTCGTGACGTATGAGGATTTCAGCCATTTTTCGAAAGAATGAGCACTTTTATATTTGGAAGGCATCGATTGTCGACGTGCGAAGAATTGAGCGTAACATTTGTACACGTTGTCCGTTTTGGGCCCATTAGTACTATCTGGAAATATAGCGATCGTTTTTGATTGAACTCACGACTTCGTCGTGACGTATGAGGATTTCAGCCATTTTTCGAAAGAATGAGCCCTTTTATATTTGGAAGGCATCGATTGTCGACGTGCGAAGAATTGAGCGTAACATTTGTACACGTTGTCCGTTTTGGGCCCATTAGTACTATCTGGAAATATAGCGATCGTTTTTGATTGAACTCACGACTTCGTCGTGACGTATGAGGATTTCAGCCATTTTTCGAAAGAATGAGCCCTTTTATATTTGGAAGGCATCGATTGTCGACGTGCGAAGAATTGAGCGTAACATTTGTACACGTTGTCCGTTTTGGGCCCATTAGTACTATCTGGAAATATAGCGATCGTTTTTGATTGAACTCACGACTTCGTCGTGACGTATGAGGATTTCAGCCATTTTTCGAAAGAATGAGCCCTTTTATATTTGGAAGGCATGGATTGTCGACGTACGAAGAATTGAGCGTAACTTTTGCACACGGTGTCCGTTTTCGGCCCATAAGTACTTTTTGGAAATGTAGCAACCGTTTTGGATTGAACTCACTACATCGTCGTGATGTATCAGGAATTTCACCCATTTTTCGAAAGAATGAGCACTTTCATATTTGGAAGGCATCGATTGTCGACGTTCGAAGAATTGAGCGTAACATTTGCACACGGTGTCCGTTTTGGGCCCATAAGTACTATCTGGAAATGTAGCGATCGTTTTTGATTGAACTCACGATTTCGTCGTGACGTATGAGGATTTTAGCCATTTTTCGAAAGAATGAGCACTTTTATATTTGGAAGGTATGGATTGTCGACGTACGAAGAATTGAGCGTAACTTTTGCGCACGGTGTCCGTTTTCGGCCCATAAGTACTTTTTGGAAATGTAGCGACCGTTTTGGATTGAACTCACTACTTCGTCGTGACGTATCAGGAATTTCACCCATTTTTCCAAAGAATTTGCACTTTCATATTTGGAAGGCATCGATTGTCGACGTTCAAAGAATTGAGCGTAACATTCGCACACGGTGTCCGTTTTGGGCCCATAAGTACTTTTCGGAAATGTAGCGACCATTTTGGATTGAACTCACTACTTCGTCGTGACGTATCAGGAATTTCACCCATTTTTCCAAAGAATTTGCACTTTCATATTTGGAAGGCATCGATTGTCGACGTTCAAAGAATTGAGCGTAACATTCGCACACGGTGTCCGTTTTGGGCCCATAAGTACTTTTCGGAAATGTAGCGACCATTTTGGATTGAACTCACTACTTCGTCGTGACGTATCAGGAATTTCACCCATTTTTCCAAAGAATTTGCACTTTCATATTTGGAAGGCATCGATTGTCGACGTTCAAAGAATTGAGCGTAACATTTGCACACGGTGTCGATTTTGGGCCCATAAGTACTATCTGGAAATGTAGCGATCGTTTTTGATTGAACTCACGACTTAGTCGTGACGTATGAGGGATTTCAGCCATTTTTCGAAGGAATGAGCCCTTTTATATTTGGAAGGCATGGATTGTCGGCGTACGAAGAATTGAGCGTAACTTTTGCGCACGGTGTCCATTTTTGGCCCATAATTACTTTTTGGAAATGTAGCGACCGTTTATGATTGAACTCACCACTTCATCGTGACGTATGAGGGATTTCGTCCATTTTTCGAAAGAATGAGCACTTTTATATTTGGAAGGCATGGATTGTCGGCGTACGAAGAATTGAGCGTAACTTTTGCACACGGTGTCCGTTTTCGGCCCATAAGTACTTTCTGGAAATGTAGCGACCGTTTTGGATTGAACTCACCACTTCGTCGTGACATATGAGGGATTTCGGCCATTTTTCGAAAGAATGAGCACTTTTATATTTGGAAGGAATGGATTGTCGGCGTTCGAAAAATTGAGCGTAACTTTTGCACACGGTGTCCGTTTTCGGCCCATAAGTACTTTCTGGAAATGTAGCGACCGTTTTGGATTGAACTCACCACTTCGTCGTGACATATGAGGGATTTCGGCCATTTTTCGAAAGAATGAGTACTTTTATATTTGGAAGGCATGGATTGTCGGCGTACGAAGAATTGAGCGTAACTTTTGCGCACGGTGTCCGTTTTCGGCCCATAAGTAATTTTTGGAGATGTAGCGATCGATTAGGATTGAACTCACCACTTCGTCGTGACGTATGAGGGATTTCGGCCATTTTTCGAAAGAATGAGCACTTTTATATTTGGAAGGCATGGATTGTCGGCGTACGAAGAATTGAGCGTAACTTTTGCACACGATATCCGTTTTCGGCCCATAAGTACTTTTTGGAAATTTAGCGACCGTTTTGGATTGACCTCACCACTTCATCGTGACGTATGAGGGATTTCACCCATTTTTCGAAAGAATGTGCACTTTCATATTTGGAAGGCATCGATTGTCAACGTTCGAAGAATTGAGCGTAACATTTGCACACGGTGTCCGTTTTGGGCCCATAAGTACTATCTGGAAATGTAGCGATCGTTTTTGATTGAACTCACGACTTCGTCGTGACGTATGAGGATTTCAGCCATTTTTCGAAAGAATGAGCACTTTTATATTTGGAAGGCATGGATTGTCGAAGTACGAAGAATTGAGCGTAACTTTTGCTCACGGTGTCCGTTTTCGGCCCATAAGTACTTTTTGGAAATGTAGCGACCGTTTAGGATTGAACTCACCACTTCGTCGTGACGTATGAGGGATTTCGGCCATTTTTCAAAAGAATGAGCACTTTTATATTTGGAAGGCATGGATTGTCGGCGTACGAAGAATTGAGCGTAACTTTTGCACACGATATCCATTTTCGGCCCATAAGTACTTTTTGGAAATGTAGCGACCATTTTGGATTGAACTCACCACTTCGTCGTGACGTATGAGGGATTTTGCCCATTTTTCGAAAGAATGAGCACTTTTATATTTGGAAGGCATGGATTGTCGGCGTTCGAAGAATTGAGCGTAACTTTTGCACACGGTGTCCGTTTTGGGCCCATAAGTACTTTTTGGAAATGTAGCGACCGTTTTGGATTGAACTCACTACTTCGTCGTGACGTATCAAGAATTTCACCCATTTTTCGAAAGAATGTGCACTTTCATATTTGGAAGGCATCGATTGTCAACGTTCGAAGAATTGAGCGTAACATTTGCACACGGTGTCCATTTTGGGCCCATAAGTACTATCTGGAAATATAGCTATCGTTTTTGATTGAACTCACGACTTCGTCGTGACGTATGAGGATTTCAGCCATTTTTCGAAAGAATGAGCACTTTTATATTTGGAAGGCATGGATTGTCGACGTACGAAGAATTGAGCGTAACTTTTGCGCACGGTGTCCGTTTTCGGCCCTTAAGTATTTTTTGGAAATGTAGCGACCGTTTAGGATTGAACTCACTACTTCATCGTGACGTATGAGGGATTTTGCCCATTTTTTGAAAGA